>NC_091243.1:14520337-14732837 GCF_040958095.1 Procambarus clarkii | reverse complement strand
AATGGGGAAAGGGGAGTAGTAGGAGAGTCAAATGAGAAAGGGTAAATAGAGAATAAGAGAGATATGAGATGCAAATATGAAAGAATTGCTTGGAAAGAGAATGAGTTTAAAACAAGAGAAGGAAGAACATTAAAACAGATATAAGATATATATATAATATAAGATATAAGATATATATAATATAAGATATAAGATATAAGATATATATATATAATATAAGATATAAGATATATATATAATATAAGATATAAGATATAAGATATATATATAATATAAGATATAAGATATAAGATATATATATATAATATAAGATATAAGATATAAGATATAATAGATAGATCACATAAGAGTGAAGTAGTATACTACGAATGAGGGAATAAAGTAATACAATTTAAAGTTATAATTAGAGCATATTATTTCCTTAAATTATCTTCTTATCCTATTTTTGTGAGATAAATTGGGGCCAATATGTTTTACCCTGACAAGGCGCCTGACAGCTGAGTGGACAGCGCTTCGGATTCGTAGTCCTGAGATTCAAGGTTCAATCCCCGGTGGAGGCGGAGACAAATGGGCAAAATGTTTCTTTCATCCTGATGCCCCTGTTACCTAGCAGTAAATAGGTACCTGGGAGTTAGACAGCTGCTACGAGCTGCTTCCTGGGGGAGTGTAACAAAAAGGAGGCCTGGTCGAGGACCGGGCCACGGGGACGCTAAGCCCCGAAATCCCCTCAAGATAACCTCAAGATATACCTTTCTAATCGTAAACTACACATTGCTTCTACGGTACATACCACCTTTCATATTGTAAACCAAATGCTTTATGAACTCTCTTTAACATAAACTCTCTTTAACATAAACTCTCTTTAACATAAACTCTCTTTAACATAAACTCTCTTTATGCTTTATATGTAAGTTTGATTTAGACGACTGAACTCCTGTTTTCTAAAGCCATTCTTGTGATGATTTGTATAAGATGATAAAATAAAGTTCCTGACTCAGAACCTGAAGTGAGGAATAATGCTAAAGAAGAACAAGGATGAAGAAGATTTTTGCAAAACGTGGAATAAAGAATATGAATCAGCTGAACTCTATTCAGCTAAATAAATTTAAGAATTCTGTATTATTTATTCAGTTTAATAAAACTGAATTCAGCTTTCAAGACTATTTACGTAGAATGAAGGCAATTAAGGCAGAAAATGAGACTCAGAAATACGAAAGAAGGTCACCGGAGGAGCGTGAAAGGAGAAAAAGATGAAAGAAGTAAGAATGAAGTCATAGAGAACGCATTCCGAGCGAATTCGTTCATGAACGCCTCACATAAACAAAACAAGTCAAGATTGTTTTCGTGTGATTACCATGCTGCTGGAAGCTTAAATCTAAAACGACTCTTTACACCAAGATTTGACTTTCGAAATATCATCAACCCGAAAAAAAACTACATTGAAAGACAGGTTTTTAGTTTAATTTAGTTTATTATACACCCCATTACCCATCCTGTTAATGGTAGTGTCATCCTTATACCCATCCTGTGACCCATTGTTACCCCCATACCCATCCTGTGACAGGTGGTGTCCCCTCACACCCATTCTGTGAGACTTTTTGCTAACAATGACGCATAATAGACTCTGGCTTGACCCCAAAAACTAGTTTAGCTAAGCAAGTTACAGCACTGATGAATTGGTTACATAATTTAACAAGTATGTCAACTGTAACTTCCGAAAGCTGTGACAGTTTGACAGTTGAGCCAATTACAATTGGAATTTGCCTATCATGCACCCCATACGTGACAGCGTATATATATATATATATATATATATATATATATATATATATATATATATATATATATATATATATATATATATATATATATATATATATATATAACTGAAAACTCTACACCCCAGAAGGATTCTAACCAAGACAGCCAGGAGTACTATGCACCATGGCGTACCCGGTTCTTTAACCACTCGACCAACCGTGACTACAAAAGACATTGGTAGGCGATATCCCCAACAGACAGACATGGAGACAGAAACAAACATAACGGGTAAAATATAGTAGCTAATCACAGCAATACAAGCCGAGGACATCATTAACGAAGAGGACAACACAGAAAAACATTGGGGGAGGCGACCGAACGCGTTCCACTAGTGATGTCCCAACGAATTAGAAGCTCAAGCGAATCAAGTACCAACTATAATCAAGTAACAAGGGGCGGTGCTCTGCTTCATTGTTTGAACTGGCGAGAGATCCTCGTCGACGAGCACTTGCAAGATATCACAAACCCCAGTCAACAAAGGCACGACCAACCAGGAGCCTTTAGAGGTCGTTCCCTTCCCTTCGGTCAGGCCTGAATCCCGGCCTTCGAGCAACTCGAGCGTTGGTCCCCTCTTGCTCTGGCGCGGTGAAGTAAGACTCCCATTTCAGCGCTCAAGTTTGACTCAATTACGGCCTAATAGCTGCGCTAGGATGAGGCTCGGCCATCCCACTCCTCCTCCTCAGGCGCGGAGATGGGCTGTAAAGATAAGCTAATGGCCAGCCGCAATATAGGAGGTAGATCATATGTCGCCCCACATGACAGCCGCTCTCTTGCCTCAACTCTGCTGTTCCTGCTGTTTCTGCTGCTGCTTTTAAGGCAGCTTGTGCTGCCGCTCACCTACTCAACTGCAATTTTTTTCCTATTTCCTCTTCTGCTATTGGTTGCACCTTTGTCCCAACTGCTGTTTCCATTGATTATTCTTGTCACCTCGTCTCACCTGCTTCTGCTGCGACTGATCCTGTCGCTTCCACTATGGCCACAGAAACATCAGCGGTAACACTAGTTCCTGTTGTTACAGCTTTTTCTTCCTTAGCAATCACGCCGGAGTTTTGGGTGGCACAGTACCCAGAAGAAGCGTACTGGGTGACACAGTACCCAGAAGAAGCGTACTGGGTGACACAGTACCCAGAAGAAGTGTACTGGGTGACACAGTACCCAGAAGAAGTGTACTGGGTGACACAGTACCCAGAAGAAGCGTACTGGGTGACACAGTACCCAGAAGAAGTGTACTGGGTGACACAGTACCCAGAAGAAGCGTACTGGGTGACACAGTACCCAGAAGAAGCGTACTGGGTGACACAGTACCCAGAAGAAGCGTACTGGGTGACACAGTACCCAGAAGAAGTGTACTGGGTGACACAGTACCCAGAAGAAGTGTACTGGGTGACAAAGTACCCAGAAGAAGCGTACTGGGTGACACAGTACCCAGAAGAAGTGTACTGGGTGACACAGTACCCAGAAGAAGCGTACTGGGTGACACAGTACCCAGAAGAAGCGTACTGGGTGACACAGTACCCAGAAGAAGCGTACTGGGTGACACAGTACCCAGAAGAAGTGTACTGGGTGACAGAGAAAGCGGGAGGAGAGTTCTGTGTGACGCAGAGAGTAAAGATGGAATCAAAAAGGAAAAAAGAGATAAAAAAATCTTGAAATTGAGTAAATGAAAATAATCAAATGAGCAAAAAGCAGGAAAAAGAAAGTGGCGAAGAAGAGACAGGATAAAGGGGATTGTAAGAAAATAATGAAAAAGGGAGGGAAGTATATTAAGAAAGTCATGAAAAGTAAATTAAAAGGAAATTATAAAGAAAACGAGATCATGTAAAAAGGAGGGGAAGGGAGAGACAGAGAAATTGAGAGAGAGAGAGAGAGAGAGAGAGAGAGAGAGAGAGAGAGAGAGAGAGAGAGAGAGAGAGAGAGAGAGAGAGAGAGAGAGAGAGAGAGATAGAATATGAAAATAAACAGGTTAAAGTCAACGTTCACGGAGGAGATAAGAGAAATGAGAATAACAAGAAAATAAATGCTACTGATAACGCAAACAAAAACAATAATAAACATTACAAATAAACCACTGGAGATGAGAAGATTAAAGATAACACCAGACACAGATGCTGCAATTATCATATTTGCTTTTCGCTCAAGAATATCCATAAATTTGTCTGAATTCATGTGCAAACGCAATGCGATGATAGTCGTGGTGAGAGGGAAAAAAATATGATGATAGTGGAGAAGGAAAAATAGGAAGATAAATGACAGACGCCTTCAACCAGGAAAAAACACGAATCAACATACTTAAATATTCAGCACTGTAATTAGGGTAAATGACACATACTGAGATAAAAACATAAGGAAGAGAGGGCGTGAGAGAGTGTTTGTGTGTGTGCATTCACTTAGTTTTGCTTGCGGGGGATGAGCTGCGTCTCTTTGGTCCCGCCTCTCAAGTGTCCATCATCTCATGATTCTTGAGCCAATTGGGCTCTATCATATCTACATTTGAAACTGAGTATGGAGCTCCACCACATCACTGCCTAATGCATTGCATAATGCATTAGGAAGTGACGTGGTGGAGTGTGTGTGTGTGTGTGTGTGTGTGTGTGTGTGTGTGTGTGTGTGTGTGTGTGTGTGTGTGTGTGTGTGTGTGTGTGAGTGTGTGTGTGTGTATGTGCGCGCGCGCGCATGTATGTGTATGAGAGAAAAAAGGCCGACAGAAATGACTGTTTCTGCTCATTTATTATGGTGGGTTGTATAAAAAAATAACTTCCGTGGAGTTTTCCTCGTTAATAATCACCAGACAATATGCAGGTACTGAATAAGATACGTATTTACAGATGTGAAGGAGACATCGCAAGGTGTCGTAAATGCCTGTGTGTGTGTGTGTGTGTTTATCTACAGTGCCATAGGCTTGTCCACCAGAGTGACAGGTGTTAGCGGAGGAACAAATTAGTGAAAGATCGACAGCCTTTTGTGGAGGCACTAAGATAGCCTTGTTTAGGAAGGATGTTCACCTTGCGAGCACGGCGGAACAAAATAAACAACTCTGGAAGGCAAGATGGACAATTGTTTGAGGCAATCGGAATCGCCTGTAACTCGAACAAGTGGTGCCTCTTTGTTGACAGGGCTTCCACGAGCCTCAAAGATCCTTCATAGTCGGAACAAGTACCCGTCTCCTCCCTTCGCTCACTCGATACACCTCATAGAAGATAACATGAGCAACAAGACCAGCATTACATCACCTTGCTGGATACCTTGATGAGTACAGGTGGGAGATCATCGGAGACTTCAAAATGGGAGCACTCCTGATGGCTCTCCAAGGTGATTTTCACCTATTTTCCCAGCTATCTTTGCCTTTGGGACAGTCGGGAAACAATGACGAACTACCGCAGAAAGGGACTAGCCACAGCGGCCCAAACTCTGTATGGGGGAGGAACAACAAGTAGGAACCACTGACGAACCCCCATCAAAGTGGGCCTTATGACACAGTGAATCTTAGAGCAGTGAAGCTGCCACCTTCAGGAAGACACGGAAAACTAGTGAGTACAGGGGCCAAGGATATTATTACAGGTTCGTGACAATAGGGTCTTAGACCCCTGGGCATCTGGGGTAAATATGCACTTAAGTTCTTGAAGGAGGTGGGAGAGGAACTCATTAGGCAAACCCGAGATCCAAGAAGGTTAGTTTCCTGTTACGGTGTCTCGACACTGGCTGCTGTGATCCAGAGATAAGATGCCTGCTGTGTTTTGGGCATGTGTCCAACCTTTACAGAGCTGGATGATGTTTTCGAACAGAAATTACCATATATATAACTGAACCTGTAAACTGAAACCTGTAAACTGTGTGTGTAACCTGTAAACTGAAACACAATGTACTAACATCAGTTAAATATATCATATTGTGTTAAATAAAAATAGGGTTATGAAAAATATTCAACAAGTGCTCCGGGAGAATCGACAAGGTCTTTACTGAATACCTTTTAAACTCTTCTCTCAGGCTATGGGTCCCTACAATTGCACGAGAGAGAGAGAGAGAGAGAGAGAGAGAGAGAGAGAGAGAGAGAGAGAGAGAGAGAGAGAGAGAGAGAGAGAGAGAGAGAGAGAGAGAGAGAGAGGAGGGATAGTGGTTGCAGACATGCAAGAAGAGGAAAGATCCGAGAGATGATAAACACACTGTGAAAACGGATGACTAAGATAAAGACAGATAAGGATGATGAATGTGGAGTCACTCAACCCAAAGAAACTGCAGAAGTGGGAACCAACGAGCATAGTAAAGAAGGATAAGAAGCGGAAAACTTAAAAGGAATGACATATGTAAATTGAAGAATATACAATTGTAAATAAGACGTAGGAATTAAGATAAAAAATATATTTGTAATAGATTCTCATATTATTCTTTGGTTCTTTTATTTCTTCTTTATCACTTTGTTCTTGATCTTATTCCTTCTTTATTCACAAGTTGAAATTGATAGTTACCTTGAAGTGTTGCCAGAACATTGTGAATCTTTATCCTGAGGATGGTAGAACTAATATTGACCAGGATGTCGGTCATGTGAAGTCCCGTCTGGCAAGATCAATATCTTCACTAAAATGGTCAACATTGTCAACAATGATATATGTGCATGCTTGTGTTTGTATATGTAATCACGTGTATGTGCTTACAGGGCGGGCTTCAGCTCTTTGGTCGTCCCTCTCCCCCCACCCTTTCTATTCTCATCAGTCCTTGGTTGCATATCATTGACACATATTCCTCTTGTCTCGGATCCTAACTGTGTGGAGTTAGATCTAGAAGTCTATAACTTGTTCCATTTGCCCAATAATCTTAAGGTTTATATGAGTTTTTTTCAATTTAAATCCTGCCTTTTGTCCTGCCCCTATTCATGATTTTTTTTTAATTTATAATGTCATCATGTTCCTCCTGTTTCATATGTTCTGTATTGTGATGAGGTCCAGCTCACTCAGCCTTTCTTCATAGCTCAGTTCCTGTAGTTATGTAAGAAATATTTCTTGCATAACTAAATATGTTTCTTTATATGAAATATATGTTTCTGTTGCATATGTTTCTTTATTTAGGGGTTCCATGCTGACCCATCCTACTCAATATTGCAACATATTCATGTTTCTTAAGGTGCGTAAGACTACTTTGTATAAGGTTATTAGGACGGTGTTCTGCTTGGCACTTAATGCCAAGAGAACATTTTATGTTCTCTTGGCATTATGCGTCATTCTACTGATGCTCCTGATTTGCAGATGTCTTCTCAGTAGCCATTTTGCCTTTTCTGATGTTGGACGTTACCTCATCTTCTGTACTGTATTTGGGAAATTTTCGTTCCGATTTCTATCTTCATAACTTTGCATTTACCTAAGTTAAATTCCAATAGCCCTTTTTTCAGATCATCACTTGGGTGTGTATTGTTCATTTTGCAAATTTTAAGTCCTCCACTGTTTTCCCTTTTCTTCGTATATATAAATTTAAGTTTGCACTTGCCCTTAATTGGACATGGGATCTTAAATTACCAAATATCTAATTATTTCTTTAGGAAAAATATATTCTGTAAATAAATAAAAATAATTATGTAGTAAACAAACCCATCTCACCTGGTTTAGAAACCCTAAATCATTTTTATGAACATTCTCCAAAATTTTCTTCAACATTATTTAATGCCTCTGTTGGCGTTGGATTCCCTTGAAAAAGAAAGATTCCATTGTGTAAGACAAATGGTCTACGGTTTAAAGGTGAGTAGGTTTGAAACCGTTTCGAGTTTTTTCTCCTACTTAACCAGCACCTGCTATATTTCACCTGGTCCATTAAAGCGACGTGAAATACGTCGACATATGTAAGTATGCACTTAACTGCAATTATCTGTAATAAAGTGCATTTTAGTGTATTGCTGTTGCCAACACATGATAACCCGCGTTTGTCATTAAGTCTCTCATTAAAACGCCAGCTATATCTATATATAATATTTTAATGTGTTATTTTCTCCAATTTTGGCCTACGAGTTTGAAAGCCAAATGGACTTTATATCAAATCTTATCATTATAGAGTCCAAACAATTTCTTTTGGTTTAATGTTATAATGGAAATTTACCATTGATATATAGTGGGTTACTCGATCACCGAGAAGAGAGAGAGAGAGAGAGAGAGAGAGAGAGAGAGAGAGAGAGAGAGAGAGAGAGAGAGAGAGAGAGAGAGAGAGAGAGAGAGAGAGAGAGAGAGAGAGAGATCTTATTATCACACTCAGACAGCGACTTGTTCGATGCCACTGTCATTAAACAAGCTGTCACTGTCATTTAACAAGATGCCACTATCTGCAATTATCAGCTTAGCCCAATGCATGGCCACATAACACGACCTGACCTTTGCCAAACCTGTGACAGGGTCATGGTTAACAGATGACAACACACCTATCGGCTCACCTCGCAATATAAACCGTTCCAGGGACAAGAAAGGACAAATGACCACCGATCCTTCACTGTGCACCACTTTTCACCCAGTACTAATTAGCACCTGGTTGTAAAGTGATTGGCGAACCGTGTTCAGGTGAAAATTAGTACGGGAATCTATAGGATTAGCTGTGGGAGAGAGAGACCTCTCTGGCTGGAATCATTATTCAGAAGACATGTTGTTTATATTACTTAATGTCAACAAAACAAATGAAAATTGAAGACTAATCAAGCAGCTGATCATCTACCAGCTTCTCTCTGCTCCTCGTGCTAAAACAATAATACGAAGACAGTTTATCAAAACCAGTGAGCTTAATCCACCCTATCGGCCTCTGATACATAGAAAGCTTCGGTGCATAAGCAGGCGATGAGTCACAATAACGTGGCTGACGTATGTTGACCAGACCACACACTAGAAGTTGAAGAGACGACGACGTTTCGGTCCGTCCTGGACCATTCTCAAGTCGATGGTGCATAAATCCACTCTCATCTTTCTTGCACACGAAAACACAATTGATCTCTATAAACCACTCAGTTGCCACTTCTTTTTCTTCCTTCTCTCATTCCCATCTCCTCTCTCGTCCCTATCTCTCTCCTTCCCATTTCTCTCGTCCCTATCTCCCTCCTTCCCTCTATCCTTTCCTAGCTGCTAGGATGCAGGATAGGAAAAACATGAATATGGTCAATGAGACCCTTCGTCCCAAGCTGCCACACACCTTGTAATCAATATCAGAGAAAGTGGCATGTTCAATCACACAGTCTGACACATTCTAATAGCAAGCTGACAGACGGAGCCTCACATCCACCTCCTTCTCCCCACCCCATTCCCACCCCCGTTCCACATCACTTTCCATACCTCCTCCTCCTCCTTCCTCCTGTCAGTCCCCCCAATTCCCCACCCTTAACGCTTTCCACACCCTGGTCGGCCTATTCGATAACCTGGCGGCCTGGTCGACGACCGGGCCGTGGGGTCGCTGAGCCCCGAAACACGCTATAAATATTCACTTTGGAGAGCGAGTAGTTCTGGTGGCTATCATGTCAAAGTATTTTTTTGTTATAATACTAAATAATCCTTGGTCTTCAAGACGTGTTAAGTGAACACGAAATAAAGGATTGTCAGTCTTTCTACGAATTGGGTTGATATGTTAATTTTGTTTTTATTCATGTGTTTTGCTGCTGTTTTGTTCGATGAAGATGAGGCAGTTTCGATGGTTTGTTAGCATGTGAATCGTGTTGGGGGTTACTTGTCTTCCTTGTGACAAGAACTTCCACTTTTGCGTATGTGTTGGGTCTAACAGCATTTCAAGAGTTGTCAAGTTCACAGTGTGTTGACATGACGAGTCTCTGCGAATATTTCGGGTAACACAATACGTCGACGTTATCGTACTTACACACTTGACAAATACTTATGTATGCATGCATGCACATCACACACACACACACACACACACACACACACACACACACACACACACACACAGGTGGAAACTGAGTGACCAAATGAGCCACAGAAATATTAGAAAGAACTCTTTTAGTGTCAGAGTGGATGACAAATGGAATGCATTAGGAAGTGATGTGGTGGAGGCTGACTCCATACACAGTTTCGAGTGTAGATATGATAGAGCCCAATAGGCTCAGGAATCTGTACACCTGTTGATTGACGGTTGAGAGGCGGGACCAAAGAGCTAGAGCTCAACCCTCGCAAACACAACTAGGTGAGTACACGCGCACACACACACACACACACACACACACACACACACACACACACACACACACACACACACACACACACACACACACACACACCATATATGTCAACGTAATCTGTTCATCAACATTAACTGGAATCTGTTCACCAGTTGATTGAAAGTGATGTAAAAGAGGTAAAGCCCAATCTTGCAGGAACAAATAGATGAGCATACACACATATTTTGATCCCTGGCAAAAACTCAAATCCTCTTGTAAAAGAATACTAAAAAAAAAGATACTTAAAGAAACTTCAGTTAAGATTTTCTCACTGCAATTGAAGGCATTCTGAGATGACTTTTCTAAAAAAAAAAAAAAAAAAGGTTTCCAAGAAACAAAATTGTCTAGGATCTAAAATAAAATTATTAGTTAAAATATGAAACTGAAATACCAAATCTTAGTACATATGTGTACCTCACACTTAACTAGCTCACAACAGCAGTTCACAGCAACCACACCCAATCAGCGACAAGAGGCGTTCGAAATATCTCCACTGTATAGCCAACCCGCAAATTTGCGAATCCCAAGCCATTCGAAATATCAACACCGATGCCAATAACGAACCGTTCGAACCGACCAAACTTCTGCTTACATACGACACTTCGAATTATATGAACCCCGCTGCCAGCGCAATAGAAATTATTATTTTATAAATATATATATACATATATATATATATATATATATATATATATATATATATATATATGTATATATATATATATATATATATATATATATATATATATATATATATATATATATATATATATATATATATATATATATATATATAGCAAGCTGCAGCAAAGCCAAACATTGCACAAACAGCAGGGGAAATAAAGTGAGAATGATCTGACTCGCGAGTCACATCAAACGTTGGAGTGAAAAACAGTTTCTACCTTTGCCAGAACAAAAATATAGCTTATATTTTTTGGGCTCGAGGTGCGTTTCCGATTTTTGTGCGAGCGATCAGTGGGGAGTCGAGGGCATCAATTACACAAAGCCTGCATGACAACTCCGCTATTTTCTCTAATATCTGTGGACAAGGAAACTATGTGCAGAGAGAGAGAGAGAGAGAGAGAGAGAGAGAGAGAGAGAGAGAGAGAGAGAGAGAGAGAGAGAGAGAGAGAGAGAGAGAGAGAGAGAGAGAGAGAGAGAGAGAGAGATCAGGAAAGCAGATTGCTTAGAGGCTTACGGAAGAAAAACGATCCAACTGTACGAAGAAATCTACAAGGGCCGTGACGAGGATTCGAACATACGTCCGAGAGCATCCCAGATACCTTTTAAATGCTGAAATTGATACCTTTTAAATGCTGTTTTCCACCCTTGAACACGCTTACTACTTAAATATATATAAGCTCCCTACTTGGATGGTCGGCGTTCAATCCCTGACCATCCAAGTGGTTGGGCATAATTCCTTCCATCCTGTCCCATCCCAAATCCTAATCCTGATCCCTTCCATGTGCTATATAGTCGTAATGGCTTGGCGCACTCTCCTGAGAGTTCAGTCACAGCCCTGCTCCTGTGCCAGGTAAGTCCACTACGGGCTCACCATAGCCCGTGCTAGTTGGAACGTTTTGTTCCCAGTAGCTGGATCTAAAACAACAACAACATCCTGATTGTTCCATTTCCTTTTCTACTTGTACACACTGTCTATCTCCTTCCTCACTCTTTATCTATTCTTGTACACATGAAGGTGAAGATTCCCCTCGTATGAAGATGAAGATCTTCCTTGTACGAAGCTAAATATCCGACTCATGAGTTTGAGGATCTGACTCATGAGGTTATAGATCTTGACTCATGAAATTAGGGATCTGACTCGTGAGTTTGAAGATCTGTGACTCATGAAGTTATAGATCTTGACTCATAAAATTAGGGATGTGACTCGTGAGTTTGAAGATCTGTGACTCATGAGTTTGAAGATCTGTGACTCATGAGGTTATAGATCTTGACTCGTGAAATTAGGGAATTGACTCGTGAGTTTGAGTATCTGACTCATGAAGTAAACACCCACTTTCTATACACAAAACTCAATGTATTATCACTTGGTAAAAACAAATAAAACCTTACTACAAGGCATGTTTTTTAAAAGATTTTTGATCGGATTTGTTCCTACATGGAAATAGATGCAGCATAAATAAATTGCTTCTGAGGTGTCCACACTCTTTTTAACACAAGCAAAAAAAAAGATACAGTTTGCCAAGGGGTAAAAATCAGTGAAATAATGGAAAAGAAAGAATAAACCCTGGGAAGTAAAAATGTGAGACAGTATCTATTAAACACACAATATATTATATATATATATATATATATATATATATATATATATATATATATATATATATATATATATATATATATATATATATATATATATATATATGCAGCAAAACATGTGAATAAATGAATACAAATATGTGAATTAAATTATACATACATACATACAGATACATACAAATAAAGAGCAGGAGAGGTCAAGCCTTGTGAATATAGGTCAGGTCTGGTCTAGTCCTGTGCATATTCTGCAGTCTAGATAAGGGCCACAGCTGGAGATAAAAAACAAAGACTGAACTCAGTTGACTGAAGAGGATGCTTTGTCAAGAGTGGATACGCCAGTGGATGTGAGGATCAAACCGCTGGATCAATCGAAGATAAACGATCGCTGACACGAGTTAGAACATCTTTCACTTACCAATTACCCAATTACAAACAGTACTTCTCTAGGGACTCAATTCCTATTGGCGGATAGTGTGCATGATGCTCTGGTGATACGTTAACTCACAGGATGAGTGAAGCTGCTCAATAAACTAACCTTCCAGAGCAAAATTAAAATATAAATTAAGACTCATAAAAGAGTATACACTCTCCAAAAAATACCCAAAACCCCCCAAATCAACTAGGAATTAAGTTCTTGTCAAAGCCTAGCTTGGACATATATATATCTCTTATATCACATATAAATGATATCATATACATATGATATCTTATATCATATATAAACCCCCCAAATCAACTAGGAATTAAGTTCTTGTCAAAGCCTAGCTTGGACATATATATATCTCTCACAGTCCAGCAACCAGGAGGCCTGGTCGACGACCGGCCCGCGGGGACACTAAGCCCCGGAAGCACCTAAAGGTAACCTCAAGGTAGGTAAGGTGGACACGTTATATCTGACTTTCTCCTAACTGGAATATGAGTTAAATACAGATGGCCTTAGATTTTCACTTCTTCGGAGCAGCCCGGAAGATTGTGGCTTGCTTATAACAAGGCAGATGTAATGAGGACATTCGTATGCAGGTCTAAACATCACCAATAAAACGCAGCGCGGAGAGGGTGTGCTCATTCTTGCATATCTGCAGGATGCAATGCTCGCCGGCGGCTTTTATCTTCCACTTCAAAGCAGGAGAGAGAGAGAGAGAGAGAGAGAGAGAGAGAGAGAGAGAGAGAGAGAGAGAGAGAGAGAGAGAGAGAGAGAGAGAGAGAGAGAGAGAGAGAGAGAGAGAGAGAGAGAAAGAGAGAGAGAGACAGAGAGACAGAGAGAGAGAGAGAGAGAGAGAGAGAGAGAGAGAGAGAGAGAGAGAGAGAGAGAGAGAGAGAGAGAGAGAGAGAGAGAGAGACAGAGAGAGAGAGAGAGAGAGACAGAGAGAGAGAGAGAGACAGAGAGAGACAGAGAGAGAGAGAGAGAGAGAGAGAGAGAGAGAGAGAGAGAGAGAGAGAGAGAGAGAGAGAGAGAGAGAGAGAGAGAGAGAGAGAGAGAGACAGACAGAGAGAGACAGACAGAGAGACACAGACAGAGACAGAGAGAGACAGAGAGACAGAGAGACAGAGACAGAGAGACAGACAGCCTATAGAACTTACAACATACATTTCACACTCTCGCACGCTATTCACGGATACCAAGAAATTCAAATACAGGAATGAATCATACACGAAGATGGACAGAGAGGTAGCAATTTATCCCTAGCAGACCAAACCCTTTTTGGAACGGCCTATAAATTATGCATTGACTTGGGTGTAATTATCCTGAATGTATCACATGTCGAACGGGAGCAAATGACCACCACTCTGCTCCATCACGCGATCACCAGTTGATGGGAGAATTTGTGTGTCAATTATCCCAAATCACATGCAACAGGCGGTCGCGAACCAGCAACATGTAACCTGTTCATCATCATGCAGGTACGGCAAGTGTTTACCGTCAAGCAGGTACGTTAAGTGTTCCTCAGATAGGCGATTATTTAAAAAAAAAAAAAGCAAAGGCAGCTGAGGGAACTGCTCATCAGATAAGGATGATGATAATGACGAGCTGTTCAATGTTTACAGGTTATCGGCTGATTGTATCGACAGCACGTAGTGTTATGGGTAGGACATAAGCGCCTCGCAAGCACTCGATTTTATTGGTCCTAAAATGCGTATAGACCTTGATGTTATGGGTCTAGGTGGGGAACATTCTTTGTTATGTCCGATTAAGAACATGAAAACGCAAGAATGGAGTTAATTGCCGACGGCCTATTGGCTAATATGAGGCTGTTCCTATTGAAGCCCGACCAAACTCTCAATTCCAGCAGGATCATTGATCAGCCGATCAATGTGCTGGTTCAACCGGCTTGTACTGGATATGTGGGTCTTTTAAATCATCTCAAGGTAAACATGGTCCCAGGCCGGGTCTGGTGCGTAGAAGAACTCTCAAAACCCACCCCAGGTATAATCCGGGTAGACATGTGAATGTCTAACCTACGATTGAAATTAACTAGCAATCTCAGCTATTTTGACTGGTATATCTAGAAGACATCAGTGGTCAATGCTGCGGTCTTTTCCGCCTCGAAACGTCGCCTTGTAAGAGCAAGGAACGCAGTGAACAGCACTGAACAGCACTGAGCAATGGAGAGCGGTGAGAAAGATGAGAAGGCAATGTAGTCTGCGAGAAATGCCAAACTACCCGCCGTGAGAAATTTCCTTGTACCATTGTCGGTTATTAAGAAAATAGGAGACACCTGAAGAACCATGTTATAGAAAGAACCAAGAACCATAAAAGTAATGTTACATTACTTCTGCTCAAAAATTCGTTTACCAAAAAAGAAAAAATGCGAATCGGTATAAAACAGCATCCAGTAGGCACAGATAAAAGATAACAAAAAAAAAACTGTACATTCTCATCGTCAATTTTTACAAGAAAATATAAATCCTTTTCTCTCTCAAAAGTAACTGCGGAAGACACAGTGAAGACGTAACTTGTGTGACTTTTAAAACTCCCTCGCTGATATATTCATGAAGGTTGGTAGCACAAGAAATCTATACGACACAGCCGTATGAGGAAATGGAAGGGAATGCTGTAATCAGAATTTAAGGCCTGCTTCACGCCCACTGGGGTATATTTGCATAATATAAGGATGCACCCATTTCGCAACATTGCGCAATATGTTGGGGACACACTCGCCAGAATTTTTCTCGGCTTTTTTTTGTTTTACAGAAAGATTCGACTACAGAGTGTAGTGAGGTATTTCTTGTTTTTCTCTCTAGCCTCTGTGTGGATATTCTGACAATTGAAAATAGGGTTATGGAAACTTTTGGGTCTGTCTATATGTCTGTCTGTTTTCACGCTATCTTTCCATTTCTGTCTGTCTGTCTCTTTCAATCCCCGACTGTCCAAGGGGTTGGGTACCATTCCTTCCCTCCTCGTCCTATCCCAAATCCTTATCCTAATCCCTTCCAAGTGCTAAATAGTCGTAATGGCTTGGCTCTTTCCCCCCCTGATAGTTCCTTTCTCGTGTCTCTCTCTCTCTCTCTCTCTCTCTCTCTCTCTCTCTCTCTCTCTCTCTCTCTCTCTCTCTCTCTCTTTTCCTCCTCTCACTTCCTCGTCTCTCTCCTCCTCTCTTTTGCCGCCTCCCCCTCTCTCTCTTTCTTCTTTTCTACTTGCGAGAGTTGAGCTTCGGTTCTTTGGTCCCGCCTCTCGACTGTCAATCATTTGGTGTACAGGTTCCTGAGCCTATTGCGCTCTATCATATCTACATTTGAAATTGTGTATCTAAATATGGATTCCACCCAGGAGCCGCATACTCCAGAAATTGTCTGATATACATGATATATAAGGTTTTGAATGATTCCTTGCAAAAAATTTTAATGGCAGTTCTTACGTTGGCCAACCTAGCATATGCTGCTGAAGATATCTTTTTGATGAGGGCTTCAGGAGATAACTTCGGTGTGATATCAACCCCCAGATCTTTTTCCCAGTCTGATTACTGGTGGATTTTATCTCCCATTTGATAACTGGTATCCAGTCCTTTGCTCCGTTCAACTAGTTTCCTTAATTTCATTAATTTGCACTCAAGTAGCTACTTGTTGGACCATACATTAATTTTATCTAGGTGTTATGTCTCCCTGGATGTGTGTGTGTGTGTGTGTGTCCGTGTGTCGATGTTTCTATCTTCCTCTCTCTATTTTTATCTATATATCTGTGACTCTGCTGTAAATATATTTTATATAATACTGATATGTTTACCGTATGTATACATTTCATTATCTTTGACGATGGAGTTCAGATGTCTGGGGATAGCCTCAATCAATTGTTCACAGTATTAGCTACAGGGTACATGCCCAACATGACCAGGTCATTTTTGACATCAATGAAATTCATAAAGGCTCTTAAAGACTGAATTAAAAAACAATATTCCCATATAGTAAAACAATAAACATTGATATCCACAAAATTGTCAAAAAAGTGTATGTATCGAAGTTTGGCTGTAAGAGCCAAATATGTGTTCATAACTTTATTAACACTTAAGTCTCCCTACCATCATGCACACACCTGCCCTGCCCTCCATATGTGCTATCCAAAACATACTCCAGTGCCACTCACAACACCATCACAACACCTGTCCTGAACACGTGCTCATGGTTTACATATTGGTAGTGATGCACCAGTAGTGATGTCATGTGCTGCAATATTGCCATATGTTACATAGATACATATGTAATACAAGTAGTGATGCATATTTGGCAGTTGCTACATAGTGACGTGTGATACACACTCATGCACAATAGCACATGATAGTGATACACATGGTACATACTGACATGTGTAAAATGATGAAATTTGTTACATACTGAAATATTATACATATTGCTACATCAAATACATACTGAAGCTCTTGATACATACTCGAAAATAATACTGACAAGTGGTACATACTAACGCACGTTATGCATACTGACAGACGTCATACATATTTACATGATTCATAGTAACATGTGATACACACTGATACATAACATATATTGTCACATATGATTCACACTGACACACGTGGAGCAAGAGAGAGAGAGAGAGAGAGAGAGAGAGAGAGAGAGAGAGAGAGAGAGAGAGAGAGAGAGAGAGAGAGAGAGAGAGAGAGAGAGAGAGAGAGAGAGAGAGAGAGAGAGAGAGAGAGAGAGAGAGAGAGAGAGAGAGAGAGAGAGAGAGAGAGAGAGAGAGAGAGAGAGAGAGAGAGAGAGAGTGAGAGAGAGTGAGTGAGAGAGAGAGAGAGACAGAGACAGAGAGACAGAGCATGTAAGATAGAGATACATTTCTGATTTCTCATCCCTTCTCCTCCTCCCCCCGGGTCTCTCCTCTCCCCACCTTCCTTCCTCAGACAAGAAGGAGCCACTATAATCACTATGAGAATATGTACCATAAACATCCGCGCCACAATAATAGTCAATGGGATCAAAATTACTATAATAATGTTTGAGGTGTTGAACTAGCTGAACGGGGAAGACTGCCCTGGTGTTCACAGATGTAATAATGGCTCCGAATTGTCCGATTCGTATCACTGACTTGCTGACTGTTGAGGCTTGGGGAGGGGCAGAGGCAATACGCAAAAGCCAATCCAAAATATCGAGAGAATAGGTGTTGAATTCATAGGTTTGTGTGAGGTCACAAGTCAGCCAGAAGTAGCGAGGAGTTTGGTATCATATTCGTGTAACTTTGTGAGGGTAGTGGGGTGGGTGGGAGAGAGAGAGAGAGAGAGAGAGAGAGAGAGAGAGAGAGAGAGAGAGAGAGAGAGAGAGAGAGAGAGAGAGAGAGAGAGAGAGAGAGAGAGGGTGAAATTGAGTGAGAAGTGCCAGTAATTGTAGTATTGCTACCCCCTTCAGGACCTGATACCAAGTTATGCTGATCACATCCGTTGGGATGCTCTGACGTGATGCAGTTTGTGGTAATCTGGGATGATGGTGGTCGGTGAGGTTGTGGGTGGTTGTGGTTGTGGTGGAAGGTGATGTGGGTGGGAGATAGAAGCGGGTGCTTACCTAGCAGGATAGTGGTTGGAGGATGTGATGGTGGTAGTGTAATGGTGGTGATGTGATGGTGGTAGTGTAATGGTGGTAGTGTGATTGCTGGTTTGCTCATTCCTGTGGTTTGGTGGGAGTCTCGGAACATGAATGTAGTTGTAACCTAGCAATATTTATGCATTGCTTCGATCTGTGTCCCTTTCACATTTATAACTGCAGGACATGAGGCTTAGCTCATGGACTCTGCATCTTAACTATCGACCGTCTGATGCAATTTGATACTTCAAACTGAGTCAGTCTTAACTACGTCCTGTCCTAGTTCATGCCACTCTACCATTGTTTGGTCACTGAAAGCTCTGTTATCACTCATGATGACTGTCTATCTCTATTCACTATGTCTCTGAACATTTTTGCACGATTTCATGAGGTCTTTATAGATGATATTTGTTTCATTTCCCTTCGCAAGTTCTCATTTGCCCCGTTATTTTATATCTGGAAGGATTCTTATAGTAAACTTCTGAAACTATATATATACGTCTGTCCTACATAACCAGTGTTTGAGGTATTTTTTACATAGTGTCATTAGTGTGCTTTTACGCAGGTGAAATGCAATTCTGAAGTGACAGGACCTGTTTCTCAGAAAAGGGATCAAGAGGGGTCGATACTTCGCTCATCTCTCGCGCACAATAGACACACGACAGAACCAAGATTGCTCCGGAACCGATTGATTGATGATTGATGAAGATTAAGCCACCCAAAAGGTAGCACGGTCATGAATAGCCCCTAAGTCGTGGCCCTTTGGAGCCATTACCAGAATCAATAGCTGATACTGGAGCTCTGTAGATGGTGTGCTCCGAAACCTATATTTTTGTCGATTAAGAGTCGAGTGGCGGGACCCAAGAGCCGTGGCTCACTCCCCACAAATGCAACGAGGTGAGTTTTTCTGTCATGAACGGTTATCTTGAGATGATTTCGGGGCTTTAGTATCCCCGCGGCCCGGTCCTCGACCAGGCCTCCACCCCCAGGAAGCAGCCCGTGACAGCTGGCTAACACCCAGGTACCTATTTTACTGCTAGATAACAGAGGCATAGGGTGAAAGAAACTCTGCCCACTGTTTCTCGCCGGTGCCCGGTATCGATCCCGGGACCACAGGATCACAAGTCCAGCGTGCTGTCCGCTCGGCCGACCGGCTCCCTGCACGGTGATACAAGACTGTGAGATAGTCCTACCTCCATGTTCTACAATACATAAACAAGGAAAAATCACAAAAGAAAACGGAAGTTTATACTCTCTGAAACTTTTCAACTTTGACGTGAAAGAACATCAGCCGCTACACGTTAAACAAGCAAAAAAGTATCATGCCAACATCAGACATATTTCCTACTTCTCCTCCAGCTGTGAGACAAAAAAAAAAGAGGAATTAAGTGAGACACATTTGAGGTCAAAATGAACAAAACTGTTTCAACACAGAATAGATTTGAGCTTTTTGTATAGAGAACAAGATTCAAGCTACGAGTCAAACCCAAAACATTATTCAAGTTTGTATTCAAACGAAGATCATGAGTGGAATGTTGCATTCTCTTCAACGTTGTATTGTAGAATGTCCCATATGGACTGTCTTCCATCCTCCTGCGTTGAGACATATTGAACTTTTGAAATATTATCTGTATATTGAAACACTTTATATTGACTTGTTCTTGTAGATTTACTTTGTAATGTTCAATCATATAATACAAGCGATTAAATTACAATATGAGCTTGTAATTTTTTTTTAAATACCTGTCTTCGTAGAGTGTTCATTTGCTCTGTGGCGAAGTGGTAAAGCACTCGTCAGGCGCTTCGCGAGAGCTTTGGCCTAGGATCGTTTCCTGGCCGGGAAGGATTGACTGGGTGTCAATCCTTAACTGTACGCCACTGTTCACCACAGCAGTGAATGGGTACCTGGTTGTTAAACAATTTGCATTATATATATATATCTATCTATATATATATATATATATATATATATATATATATATATATATATATATATATATATAACTAACTTTTGTTATATATATATATATATATAACTTTTGTTATATATATATATATATATATATATATATATATATATATATATATATATATATATATATATATATACACACTCTAGCAGCTGTAGCCCAGCAAATCTACGAAAGACGAGAATATACATACGCTGGTTAGAATTGTAATTTGCCTTTGCAAATGTACCTCAGCTATATTCTGCGGTTGAGTACTCAACATTTCACTGTAATATATACAAAGCAGAGCTCCAACCCCGAGCATGTATGACAAACTAAAGTACCCGTATGCTGGTTAGTATGATAAATATACTTTAATCGCGGTCTGCGATTGAATGTTCCATAACCACTATGTTCTGTAGCAGCATTCTAACCCTATGAATATAGAAAAAATTAAAAACAGGCCCATGCTCATCACATCCGCAGAGATCCTCGCTTATCAACACATCCGATAACAGTGATTGTGTCAGACACAATCGACTTGAGAATGGTCCAGGACGGACCGAAACGTCGTCGTCCCCTTCACCTTCTAGTGTGTGATCTGGTCAACACATCCGACAACAGCCCTGTCTCACAAGAATGGAACCAAAAATCCTCTTTTTTTATCCTCCACCTGCATTAACCAAGATTAATTTCAGGTGTGGAGGTTGGGAAGCGTAACCACCAAGGGCTGCAGGCACTTGGTGTCTTTATCACACCATCTTTCATCTGTTTATCACAGCGTCTCTCATCTGGCCACAGATCCACTAGCCAGATTAGCAGCAGTGTTTCGCTTTTCTGGCTTCGAAGCCTCAGAGCGATGCTCTGTTGGCGTTCAGCTTCGATGAACAGGTAAGTAGCAGGTATACAGATATTTCTCACTTTTAAACCCTTCCAATTCTCTTCTTAGATATATATCTTATTTATTTTTAAAGTTTTGCAATCATAATTTAAAGTGAATTTTAAAGTTTATTAAGGCATAAAGTTAAGAGATGTGTTTCATTGACCTGGTCGACATTTTCAAAGGCAGAATTCAAGTAGTTTAACCTACAACCTAAACTACATTTAGGTTGTAGCACCTCACTATGGGTCAATAGGCCACCGGTCCACTGCAGTATATCAGTGTTTCAGCGATGGCTGGGGGGGGCATATCAGCCCAAGTTACAGCCCCGCTCCTGTGCAAGGTAAGTCCACTACGGGCTCACCATAGCCCGTGCTCCTTGCAACTTTTTGTTCCCAGTAGCTGAATCTTAAACAACAACAACAGCGATGGCTGGGGTGGTAGTATGTTGGATGTTTCGACTTGGTCTTGAAGATGGCAGAGTGTAACCAGGTGTTACCTGGCGATTGATCATTGGCTGGACTTGTTTAGTATGCAGTGATATGTATCATTGAAGCAGCTGAGGCTTTGAATCAAAGAGTGAAGCAGCTGAGGCTATGAATCAGGGAGTGAAGCAGCTGAGGCTTTGAATCAAGGAGTAAAGCAGCTGAGGCTATAAATCAGCGAGTGAAGCAGCTGAGGCTATGAATCAGCGAGTGAAGCAGCTGAGGCTATGAATCAGGAAGTGAAGCAGCTGAGGCTTTGAATCAGGGAGTGAAGCAGCTGAGGCTTTGAATCAAGGAGTAAAGCAGCTGAGGCTATAAATCAGCGAGTGAAGCAGCTGAGGCTATGAATCAGCGAGTGAAGCAGCTGAGGCTATGAATCAGGGAGTGAAGCAGCTGAGGCTATGAATCAGGGAGTGAAGCAGCTGAGGCTTTGAATCAAGGAGTAAAGCAGCTGAGGCTATAAATCAGCGAGTGAAGCAGCTGAGGCTATGAATCAGCGAGTGAAGCAGCTGAGGCTATGAATCAGGAAGTGAAGCAGCTGAGACTATGAATCAGCGAGTGAAGCAGCTGAGGCTATGAATCAAGGAGTGAAGCAGCTGAGGCTATGAATCAGCGAGTGAAGCAGCTGAGACTATGGCTCAGCGAGTAAAGCAGCTGAGGCTATGAATCAGCGAGTGAAGCAGCTGAGGCTATGAATCAACGAGTGAAGCATCTGAGTTCATGAAACATAGATGCCAGCAGCATCTCCTAAAGCCACAAAGCCATAGGATGAAAGACTATTCCTCTCTGTAGCGAAGAAATCTAAATCTACCAATATAACTGCCACATAAAACATACTAATCAATAAACGATAAAACAGTAAATAGTAAACGAGACTCACTGTATTGCCATGAAGCATAAAGTTCGGAACATTTGCTTCGAACAGAAACTCCAGGAATATTTCTCAAGGTTACATCAAGGTTCACAAATTATCTGTGAGAAATGGGGGTGTTATACTGCAGAGGTTCTGCTTTTCAGCGGATGATCAATTGCACGGAGCAATGGTACAGTTATGAAACATGCATTCAGATGCTCCTTTCAGACATCTATAATGTGTTGGCAGTAACCCAGACTTTTGAGTATTTAAATCACAAGACTCGGTAAGGAAATGGAGAGAGGAATAGGGATAAGAACGAGAAGGAAAAGTAAGGAGAGAGAGAGAGAGAGAGAGAGAGAGAGAGAGAGAGAGAGAGAGAGAGAGAGAGAGAGAGAGAGAGAGAGAGAGAGAGAGAGAGAGAGAGAGAGAGAGAGAGAGGAAGAGAGAGAGAGAGAGAGAGAGAGAGAGAGGAAGAGAGAGAGAGAGGCTAAATAATAATTCTCTCCTCACATTTCGACCCTGGCAGTATTATGTATTTTTATGCTCTCAGTGCGCTGGATGTGTGGGTGTGTGTCCAATAAATTATCTTTTTTATTGGGAAATGGTTAAAAAATGTGTTTTCTTTCTGTTTTTGTGTATGCATAACAAGGGAAAAAAGGGAGAAAAATGTGGATGGAAACTTGAGAGAAGAAGGGAAATGGGGAGAGCAAGAAGGAAAAGGAGAGAGATAGGAAATGATCAGATGGGAAAAAATAGGAGGGGGAGAAAAAATAGGGAGAGAAGGGATGATAGAGAGAGAGAGAAGAAAGATTGGGAGATGAAGGGGAAACTGATAAAAAGAGGGGAAGAATATGAAAAAAGAGAGACAAAATGGGAAGAGGAGCCAATAAGGAAGACCAATATGTATATGTATGCTTCAGCTTGTAGTTTCTTCCGCGAGAACATATTCACTAGGGCCGTGACGAGGGTTCGAACCTCGTCACGGCCCTTGTGGATTTGTTCATTTGATGCATCACGCTATTGCTATTTTTGTGTGTAATTCTTCCACGAACATTACTAAAACCTTTTAACGGAGAGTAACCCCCCCCCCCCCTCCAAGGGGGGTGGACAAGGGGACACAGATAGAAACTTAGTACCCAAATGAGCCACAGGGACGTTACAAAATCTTTTCAGTGTAAGGGTAGTTAACCAATGGAATGCTTTAGACAGTGATGTGGTGGAGGCAAACTCCTTACACAGTTTCAAATGCAGATATGTTAAAGCCCAGAAGGCTGAGGAACGTGTACACCAGTTGATTGACAGTTGAGAGGCGGGACCAAAGAGCCAGAGTTCAACATCCACAAGCACAACTAGGTGAGTAAACACATGCGCACGCGCACGAGAGCTGAATCGAAATCATGAGAAAGTATTTAAAAAATCAGTATATTTCAATCATTCGTTAGTTAATAAAACAAAAACCAACAAAAAATATATAGTATATATGCGTATACAACTACATCAATACAAGTACCAGAAAACTAAAAAAAAAAAGAGAAAAACTACATATTTCCCCCTGGAAGAATCACTGCCCCAAGAGCACCCATTGTCTTCCCCTCACTAATCACGAAGAACACAAAATCCTCCCTAATTGCATCTTCTCGCCTCTCACCTCTGTAATCCCACCTCTCCACACCCGCACGTAAATGGCTGGTGAGGGTGATTAAGAGCTGATCCCAGTGGAATCGAGGTGGGTTTTTTCTCACCTCCTCTAATCCGCTGAAACTTAAACTGCAATGGGGTGCAAAATTGTCAATCACATCCCCCAAACCGGTTCTCTTGGGGGCTGAGCCCGGCCATATTCTCAGATTCCCGGGAGCGATAAATCAGAGGCCTGAGTGTATGCTCTGCTAAATGACCACTCTACGCAATGGCCGGCCTGCCCTACATAACTCACCCCCAACTAGCAATTATTACTGTTACCTTCACCTCTACTTACCACCATAAACTACTGGAGCAGCTGTGTGTGTGTGTGATCACCAAAATGTTCTCGAGGGAGGATAACGAGCCTTAAGAAACTATCGCAGGTAGACATCTGCTAATGATAGGTAACCCTAATGCCTTGGTGCCACGCAGGGTGCTGTCTCTGGTTTTAGTGGATATATCTTTAGCGTGTGATGAGGCGGAGACCAGGAGGTGGAGGAGGCAGGCTAGGAGGAGGAGGAGAGCTATGAGGAAGAATCAGCTTTTGGATAATGTTTCCGCTCTTCTCATTGGCTACGAAAACTTCTCTTCCTATTTCTTTCATTTGTTAAGACATTTCCCTCCTGTAACTAGAGACCTATTCATCATCCCTCTCCTCCTTTGCACCAGTATCTCTATACTACAACTGTTTAGTATCTCTCTTTCCTTACAACTGTTCAGCATCTTTCTCCCTTACACCTATTCAACACCTCTCACTCTTACACCTATTCAGCATCATTCTCACACCTGTTTAGCATCTCTCTAATACACCTGTTCAACATTTGTCTCCATATCATCTTCAGGCATCTACTATGACTTCCTTGACATCACACTAATACAGAATTAGACACACTGCACTTAATATTTGCATGACTGCATATATCAGGTATGATACAGTTTCATACAGCTCTATACAGTATAATACAAGTATGATACATCGCAGTTGCGGGATAAATTTCCAGAAAAACAGCTTACAAAGTCTTAAAGGTGAATTTTGTTTTGATAAATTAGAGAAAATTACTTAATTTTTGATACCTAGTTAGTGAAATATTGTTTTATTTCCTATATACTGCAATTGCTTGTGCTCCTCCACCAATTTTTGTAGCACAAAAAATGTATCAACGCACAAGAAAGTATTGAGAATTTTCAACTTATGAGGAGAAGAACAATATCTTCCACTCAGTGCTCATCACCAATTGTTTAATTTTCTCTGATGAGTTAAACAGTCAATTTCACTCTTTGTATGTGTTTAAGCAACTAAATATAAACAGACAGACAGACAGACGCTTTATCCGTATCAATTTGTACAGTAATGTACAAGTTGTTATGAACAGTACTATGGACAGTACTAGTAATAACACTAGTAGTCATTATAGACAGTAGTACTGACAGTACTATAATGAATACATCATATTACCAGCCTTAGTAAAGGTAACTGATATTGAGATTTCCATTAATTAGTCAAGTTTTTAATTTTAAAGTTTTTATACACATACAAATTAAAACAAAAACTATTACTAAAATCACAGTCGCCACTATAGTCACCAGTCCAGCACGGAGGAGGCGTGGGCGAGGACCGGGCCGCCGGGACGCTAAGCCCCGAAACCATCACGAGGTATCGTAATTGAAAACTCACGTTTACAGTATCTTGGCATTAGAGAGAGAGAGAGAGAGAGAGAGAGAGAGAGAGAGAGAGAGAGAGAGAGAGAGAGAGAGAGAGAGAGAGAGAGAGAGAGAGAGAGAGAGAGAGAAAGAGTGTGTTTTACGTGTATTTACTATTTGTAGCTGCAGATTTGAGCTATTAGCTCTTGGACCCCACCTTTCTAACCAATCGATTTTTCCTCTATTATGTCCAATACATATATTTTTCTTACACACGCACCACACACACACACACACATCCCCGGGAAGCAGCCCGTAGCGGCTGTCTAACTCCCAGGTACCTATTTACTGCTAGGTGAACAGGGGCCATCTAGGTGAAAGAACCCCTGCCAATTTCTATTCACCTTCGCCGGGGATCGAACCCAGGTCCTTAGAACTATGACCCTAGAGCGCGGTCCACTCAGCCGTCAAGCCTGTGTGTGTGTGTGTGTGTGGTAGAGGTCGAGGAGCGAGCCAGGCTGGTAATCAAACTATTACCTAACTGACATGACCATCCAGTCTGTCAGATTACGTAATTACAGTTCGAGTCTGCACTTGAAAATACCATCTTGCTCCTGAGTTTATTCCCCAAGAGTCCAACACAGGCATCGGAGAACGTAAATCATCTTATCTTAAAAGTAATCTCAGTAGCAAAGAGGCATTCATGCCCGGGTGTGCTAGGCAAAATTGTCCTGTACAAAGTCCTATGAAAAAAATGGAATAAAAAGATGTTAAAGTTCCTGTGATTTTGTGTGTTTTCAGGAGTATCGTGAGACAATCTTTAAGGAGGAGCATGTTAATTCTATGTTTGTTTACCCAAGCAAGATGATATCCCGCTTCCTAAATATGGGGGGTCTGATCGGTACGCCTCTAATCAGCCGAGGTCTGGATGATCTGATGGGCGATACATCAGACCTTAAGTATAATCGATGCTTCAGGGTCGTGATGAAGGCCCCAAAGTGATGACCAGACGAGAAATATTTGACTCCCTCCCTCTTGTTAGGGGGTTGAACAGCGGGTCACTTCCGACTCTCAGATCTTCCCACTCATCTGATGGCCGTGGTGCGCCTGGTTTAAGAGTGACGGGGCCTGTCATCACCCTCTTGGGTTGGTTTCTCACTCCATCCACATTGAGATTGCGCGGTCCAGCGCCTCCACTTGCCCAGTTCTTGATACATTTCGATCGAATTGCTAGTTCCTTCTCCTCCTCCTTGGCAGTTTCGCAGGAGTGGAGCAATTATAGAGAGTTTTCCCTTTACATTCCTTACATCTGTACGCTATAATTAGGTGGCATTATGCTAATGCCACGAATTTCTCCTTAGATATCGCATTCTGAAATTGCATGGGTCATTTTTTAGGCACTGTATGTGTACACACACATGCACACAAACGAGGTCGAACATAATATATATATATATATATATATATATATATATATATATATATATATATATATATATATATATATATATATGACAGCATGCAATATCTTCCTTATCTTCCATTACCTACTATCTTCATCACTGTAACATTCTCTACTATACACTATCTCCCTCCTTGTAAGCAGATTGGCGTTAACTGTCGCTGCTCAGCAAGCTCACCTATTCTCACTATGGACTCACATCCTATGCCCATGGGGAGCATGAAGGTCGACCCCGACCTCCCTATGACCATCCTCGAGCAAAGACCAGTCACCCTGCAAAGTTTGCTGAGACTAACCCCAAGCGTTTGGTCCCCAACTTCGAACAGGGAAATTTCATATGGAATTGGACCGTATGAAATTATCATCAACATTGTAATGTAACTCTGAATGACTGCTAGAAGACCCATTTGTTTCACAAAAACTCTAACATGGACAGTACTATAATGAATACATTATATTACCAGTAATACATTAATAATTACTCATTATAAAAGACCGTGATATCACAAACACGAATCGAATCCACAAGTTGACTAGTAGCTATCCGAAATTACTCTTATAACTTGTCAGTAATTCCACCAGATTTTTGTATTTAATCCTTATATCACCACCCTCCTGAAGATCACTTAATGATCGATCGTCCTGGGATAGGAGATTAGGCCATCAGACCAACACACACACATGAAGCAGCCTTGTCTTCATATCATGGTGTGCGGTATTGCATCGTTTTGTAATCAAACTGAAAACTGAGTGAGGGAGTGGGGGGTTAGGGCGGGCTTGCGAGCCAGATAGAGGCTCTCTGTATCGGATAATCAAGAGTTTCATTACAGGTGAGCAAATAATGTGCCGTTTTAACTTGACTCTTATGAATCACCGCCTTCTGCATATTCATTATCGTCTAGGTAATTCAATGCCTCGGTGATTTAATGATGGTTCTGTTTATTTAAGATGCATATCTTTATTGGAACCCTGGCATTAGTCTATCGAAAGTGCATCGGAGGATTAGCGGGAGACTCCCATTGGCTGCGAGGGTCAATCACTGAAATTAGGACCATGCGTCACCGCTCACCAGGCAAGGAAACACGGAGTAATTTACCCGCTCCTCACTACTATGTAATTGCATCGACGTTGGAAACACTATCTCCTGATTACTTGGTCATTTCCCAGGGAAGTTGATAGAGGGTTGTCCCGCCCCCAAGCCTGTGCTCTATGTGAGAAGGGGCCCCTGATCCAAGCCTCGCTGGCTCAACTACACCGGATGATAATAGAACATTTCTTTAAGATTCGTCCATCCGCGTATATCAAACAGGAATATGGCGGGCCTTCTCGGTTGCCCTCAATTATGCTATCGCTGTATCTCAGCTATCAGCCCAACTCTGCCTCTGCCCGGCTCAATAGCAGAGGTAGACGATGATCCAAACAGCTGCTGCTTTCATGTGAACAACACTCAACAAAATTCATTGAACCATTGAAAAAATTGCCTCGTAATTTTTTTTGTGTGTGGAGGCTAACTCAAACCTGTGTTGATCAAGATAAGATTGCGGTAAAGTATTATTTATTGATCAGGTGACGACCTAGAGAATTTCCTAATGCGCCCAAGACGTAACCAAATGCCTCAGGAGGAGACGAGGGCTGCAGTAAGTTAGGGGGAGAACTCTGATCTTCCTCACGATACCTCTCTTCGTGTTGGAACCCAATGGCAGTAATGGGAGAGGCCTTAGTTAGGGGGTTACAGTGAGGATATTGCTTGTTGCTAGATTATAGGGTGTAAATTGATGGGAGCCAAGTTTTCGAGGTAGGAGATAAGTGCCGAGTGATGTGAACTTTGTGTGGTGGTTAGGAGATAAGTTGTGATGGATGGGCGTTGTTTATGCCAGGTAGGAGAGAGGTATAGATTGATGGAAACGCTGCGTCCTGACCAGCAGAGATGAGTGGGTTGATTAAGATCCTGTGTACAAGGGGTAGGTGATAACCAGTAGACTAATGTGTGTTTTGTGTGCAGCGTTCAAGACAGATGTTAGCTGATGAGGAATCGATGTAAAAACTAGTGACTGGTGATGGGTGGAAGAGTGTGCTACGTATAAGTAGGGCTGCAAGACCTCTTTTTTTCCTTGAAGGTTTTCACTTACTCGAAGATGGATTTTCAGTGACCGAGTTAAAGGATGATTACAGGGACTCTTATCTACAGGGAAAGCCAGGGAGATGCAATTGAAAGAAGCGAGGGGAAAAAGATAAAAGTTTTGCAGAATTGAGTAAAGAATGAGATGGGAGGTGAAGAGGTAGGGAAGGGAAAGATAAACTTGGTTAAATTCGATACGATGAAAAACAAAATATTGACGCAAGGAAAATGTGTTCAGGGTTGACTTCAGCTCGTTTACAGGGTGAAGAGTATTAAACAACAAAAAAGGTAAAGAAGGAAGTTAAATGACAGGAGAAAGTAGGAAGAACGTGCGATAAAAAGATAACAAAAATAATAAAAGTGAAACAAAGTGAACATGACTTGGGAAAATGATACATTAAGAGAGTGTAGTTAGGTTGGAGGCCGTCAGAAGGAAAACAAATAAAATCAATTTAAATTTCCAAACTCTCCCACCACCACCCAACACCAACACCACCCAACACCAACACCACCCAACACCACCACCACCCAACACCACCACCACCCAACACCACCACCACCCAACACCAACACCACCCAACACCAACACCACCCACTGCCCACCATTAAATAGAATCCACACCTCTTGAAACACGACTTTCGCGACGATTAGTGCCAGAACTAAGAGGGGCAAAGCTCTGAGAGAAGAAACTGAGGAGATATGATCATTACATGCAAAATACTAAGAGCAATAAACAAATTGAACAAGGACTAGCCTTTTTCATTTTGATAGAAATTATAACACGTGGACATAGGTGGAAGCTACAAAAGCCAATATGTTGAAAATGTAATTAATTACTCCTATAGGGATAGTCAACAAGTTAAATGTATTGAAAGAATAACTCTAGAAAGCCCCTTCTGTCCACATTTTTAAGGTCAGATTCGACAAAGAATTCGATAGTCACGATGTTAAATTGCAAAACAAAGGAGGCGGGGCACAGGAGCTAGATCACACTTTCCCGCAGACACTATAACTTTAAGAACGTTAAGGAAATCACTTATCAACACACTAATTCATCATTACAAAGACACCATCACCCCCACCACTCCAACACATCACTCACCATCAACACCACCATCAACCCCACCATCGACGCACCACCCACCTCCAACACCACCTCCAACACCACCTCCAACACCACCTCCAACACCATCAACACCCTACATCACCCTCTATCTGATCTGTCTCTCAACACCTTACCAATTATGCAATCACAGCAATTACCGAACTTGGCCAGTCCGGTCCCTACTGTTCACAGTGACGCCCTGAAGTCCGGTGTTCGGAATGAGACATGATCACGAGTGTTCGAAACGAAGCCCGTGGTCTTAGGCTTTCGAAATAAGACTCTGTTCTGGGGTGCTGGGAACGACGCTCTGGTGAGGGTTGGCAGACTTGAGGTTACCTCGAATGCTCTGTCAATTATGCGCGATTATTCTAGTCATAAATGCTTCACAACAGCCATTCAAGGAGGCGATAAACTCCGGCACAAGTTTTTACTGTTAGTGAAGCACATGTTGATAATAGCCGTGGTGCGGACGTTGATTATACTACCCTCTAAATTTAGATAAATTGATGACAGTTGTGAGGTTAGTTGATGAGTGGGGGGGTGTTATATTTGGGTGGTGGTGGGGGGATGGTGGTTAGTGCCGAGATTCTTGTTGGTCGTGGCAGAGGCAGTTTGCGTTTCTCATCGATAGTGATGGTCGTGGTGGTGTGGTGCAGCGGTACGACAAGTTTCTTGCTTCCTGGGACGACACGAACCTGGAGAAGCTGTTGTGCCTGAAGGCGACACAGTCAGCGAGGTGCTGTCGAGCGTGAGGGAAGTTGAAAGTCTTCCAACTTCTTGCAAGTGGCAAATTCCAACTTCTTCTTCCCAAGGTCGATCTTGGCACCACTGCAGTGACTCATTTATTTGCATAATATCGTATGAGCTCACACACAGTATGAGTAAGCCCATACGTGTCAAAGTATGTAGATGACGCAAATGACGTATGTAGTCGTCCAAATGACGCAAAACTAATTTGGAACGTAAAATATGAGGAGGACTCCGGAAAATTACCAGAGGACCCTGACAAACTCCAACAATAGGCAAACAGCTGTTAGAACACAAACCTAACAGAGGCAAGTCAATAGAGAAAAGGCAGGAAAGAGATCAGGAGGTATAGACACCATGAAGAGAAGGTGAACTACAAGAATAGCAGATATTACATAGATTTGGGTGTATACCGCGGGTATATGATCACAACATACATGATAATGAGAGAAATGAACAAGGGCAGCCAATAAAAATGTACCAAAATAAATAGGACTACGGGACGAAGGTGGAAGCTGGAAATACAAATGAGTTGAAGAAATATAAAATGCTCGTACCTTTACGAGTGTTAAACGAGGTGAATTGCAATAAAAGAAAAAGTTGCAGAAGCCACCTCTATCCATATCTTTAAGACAAGATTCGAAAAAAAAGAAGTTCGACCATCATAATGGTTAAAAGAAGGAGAGTAGAGGGGGGTATAAAGAGCAAGACCTCACTTTTCCTATTATTACGGGCTATTCATGCCCGTGCCACCTCTTGGGTGGCTTAATCTTTATCAATCAATCTTTTCCTATTCACTGATAGGTAAGCACCACCTCACTCTCTCTTCCCCTCTCTCACCACCTCTCCCTCCTCCCTCTCTCACCACCTCTCTCCCCAACAGGGAAGTAACAACCCAGATAATATACACTTCCTGCGGGGGATTTTTTGAACCTGGCAGGTCTTTTGTCTCGTTATGACCTCTTAACTCCGGCCACGGTGCGAACTTCACACTACAGCAGGAACTAAAGAACCAGGAGGTCTGTCGGTGTTAATATATGCTTCCTGGAGCTTCTCCTCTCATTACCTCTAACATCGCCAGCTCTCGTTAACTAACTCGTACAGCTGGTTTTTTGTTTTTATTTTAACACGAACGAGTTGCTGACCTTTGGGGTCAGCCTGTGCTTTCTGGTGTTGATATTTCCTCAACACATCCTAACGTTAGAGGATTTATCACAGCTTATACAGTTTTGTTTATCGATTATCTTCCCTATCGACTTGAGAATGGTCCAAGACGGACCGAAACGTCGTCGTCCCTTCACTTTCTAGTGTGTGGTTTGGTTAATATATTTTAGGTACGTTATTGTGACTCCTCGTCTGCAGTTTAGTTTGTAACGAGGTGTTTGGAAGACCAGAGAGTTTGAGAGTAACTCTAGATTTTCCTGGAGTGTATTTTTTTAGGTTTATTTCGAGTGTATCTTGAATGTTTTCTTGAAAATTTTTATTTTTTGTCTTAACTTTACCTAGAAATGCCTTCATTTTTTTCCTGAACTTTTCTTATGAGAGTCCCAACAGGTGTCCTGAACTTCATGTTAAGTTTACTGAAAAATATTAATATCTATAATTTTACACAGTTGTCAGTAGGTTCCTGACATGACTGTCTGATTTGCTTATGATATTCTCTCTCTCTCTCTCTCTCTCTCTCTCTCTCTCTCTCTCTCTCTCTCTCTCTCTCTCTCTCCAACAACACATCTCTCAACCCGAGCTCTCCCAACCCTCCTCCTCCTCAACCTTATGGCCCCCTAATGTATAGAGTCCAAATTATTATGAAATGTAGCGGCTCACAAATATCCACGTTTTCTATATATATCGGTTGGTTAGGAAAGGTTATGTTAGGCTAGGTTAGGTGGGTTGCTTGGGACCGTGCGTTTCTGGTGAGGTTAGCACTTTGTACACTTTGTACAAATTGACCCCAAACTCAAAAATTAAGTATTAGCAAATAAAACGACGAGATTACGAAAATAACCCCCTTATTTTGAGCAATTTTGTCGAATATTTTACTTCAGCAAAATATACACCCACGCAAGACAAATTTTCGTGTTTTTATATCAAATCATTATTTCTTTAACTTTTGGTAAAATTAAGACATTTCTGCATCAAGTTTCATCATTTAATGTATTTTTTAAGGTCTTTGAACGTGATATTCTAATATTTCAAACAAAAGTGAAGGTGTGAGAATTTGAGGAAAAATTGCACGAGAAATATCTGCTTCCCAAATACGGAGGACGCGAGATATGTTTGTGAGTGCAGCAATAGGGAGTTTGCTGTGCTGCAACGGGTGAGCTGGTACACCAACAGGTGAGCTTGCTGTGTTGCAACAGTTAAACTTGAAGAACGACATGGTAGAAAGTTCCTCAGCAGGTGAGTTTGTAGAAGGACACAGAAGAAAGCTTCTGCACACCCGGAGCTACAGCCAAGCTGGTAGATTAACAAGGGTCGTCCTGTGGGTAGTAATCTTCTGTGATTTTCAAACCTAAAATAAATGGTATTATCTCTTTCATAATCACTGCATCTCTTCCATGCAGGAAGTACACATGTTCTAAAAAGCAGATTTAGAAAATTAGACCACATTTTTAAACCTTGACACAGCTTTGTGTGTGTACTCGCCTAGTTGTGCATGAGGGGGGTTAAGCTCTAGCTCTTTGGTCTGGTCCCACCTCTTAATTGTCAATCAACTGGTGTACAGTTTCCTGAGCCTACTGAGCTCTGTCCTATCAACATTTGAAACTGTGTATGGAGTCAGCCTCCACCACATCACTGCCTAATGCATTCCATTTATTAATTACTGTGACACTAAAAAAGTTCTTTCTAATGTCTCTGGGCATTTGGGTACTCAGCTTCCACCTGTGTCCCCTTGTTCGAATCGTTCATTCCTTTTTTTCGAACGATCGAGCTAAAGATCTATACTTCTTGACATATTCAAATAACTACTTTAAAATAACTAAATACAGACACACATATTGTCCTCGGGTTTGTTTTTTTAGGAAAACACCTCATCCTTTTAGGTGTCTTCAAGACATCTTCATGACGTCCTCATGGCGCAGTGGATAGCGCGCTGGACTTCTAATCCAGAGGTTGCGGGTTCGAATCCCGCTGGGGATAATGGTTTAGTTCACTGCAGTCATCTTCCTGAGGAGATTTGTGAGCTTAAACTGCGTTAAACAAGACCTTATAATTTAATATATATGTTTGCTTTATAAAAGTAAACTTTATATGAATGTATGTGAAGGTTGTTTCAAAGTGTATATTCTAGGTATGTTTTGGTATGTGCTATACCTGGTATTTATTTTACCAAAATATATACCAAGGTATTTGGTATTTATTTTGTGGTCTTTAGGGTTAGAAGTTGGTCTTTGATTGGTGTTCAGAGCTAGAGCTCTCTGGCTTTACAAGCAAATAGGCAAGCACATTTAACCCATTGGGGAGTATGAGGGTAACTTGGTGGCGACAAGTCAGACAAGTTTCCATTGTAACTGGAACTAACAAAATGGAATGATTAAAGCAAGGAAACTTTTGACAACGAGTCAATAAGTTATCTAAAAGATGAGCAGAACTAGGTGTGTACATCATAAACTCCAAAACACTTTTTGGAAACTAAGAGAGGTTGGCTACTAGACAAGTTACCCCTGATTGCATAGCAAGAGATGTCACGATGGGCTACGATCTCCAGTTCTCATGTTACTGGACAAAACAAAACTCAAAGTAGAGGACATGTTCGCGACATACAATACTCGCAAGATACGTCGTCAAGGCAAGCAAATGGAACGAGATACGCATTGAAATACTAGATGAAGATATTGATGGAAGTGAGTATAGGGCAGTCGGCTACTGAACCAATTGTATCCCACTTCGATGCCCGGCCAGGATGATATAGAAGCATGTAGTTAAACAACAAGAGTTTGGCAACTGGCCTAATGAGGCATAGGGCCCCTTCCCCCATGAGACTAACAAACTTCCTGTTCTCGACAATGGGGAACCCATACTCAGACTCACACGTGGGTGTAACAGAACCCATTGGAGGTTACCTTACTGTGACGTTACCTTGAGTTAATTTCGGGGTTTAGCGTCCCCGCGGCCCGCTCGTCGATCGGGGCCTCCACGCCTGGATAGTGAGCCAAGGTTAGGGAGCACTAACGCGGGTACGGAACCTCATGCCCCCAGACGTCACGAGGGTACCCCACCAGGTGAAGCTCATGCCCCCAGACGTCACGAGGGTACCCCACCAGGTGAAGCTCATGCCCCCAGACGTCACCAGGGTACCCCACCAGGTGAAGCTCGTGCCCCAGACGTCACGAGGGTACCCCACCAGGTGAAGCTCATGCCCCCAGACGTCACGAGGGCACCCCACCAGGTGAAGCTCATGCCCCCAGACGTCACCAGGGTACCCCACCAGGTGAAGCTCGTGCCCCAGACGTCACGAGGGTACCCCACCAGGTGAAGCTCATGCCCCCAGACGTCACGAGGGCACCCCACCAGGTGAACCTCATGCCCCCAGACGTCACCAGGGTACCCCACCAGGTGAACCTCATGCCCCCAGACGTCACCAGGGTACCCCACCAGGTGAAGCTCGTGCCCCAGACGTCACGAGGGTATTTATTTGCCTCTTTTGGGTTGAGTTAGCGGGCCGTGACAGCGAGAGACACGGGTTAAATAAGTTAACTGACAACTCCATCCGTCTTCCACGCCATGACCTTTCAACGCCAAATGGGTCGACGTCAGCCTTCCTCGCGGCCCAATCTATAAGGCCTAATGTATACAGATGTCAGGGTCTAATTATGATATTAATATATTTCCAATGGTGGCGAATGGGAGAATATTGGAGTAGAGGTAAAGAAAGAGAAATAGAGGAAAAGATAGGGAAGAAGAAGAAGGAGAGAGAGAGAGAGAGAGGGAGAGAGAGAGAGAGAGAGAGAGAGAGAGAGAGAGAGAGAGAGAGAGAGAGAGAGAGAGAGAGAGAGAGAGAGAGAGAGAGAGAGATGAGACAATAGTGAGAGACAGAAAGAGAGAGAGAAAGAGCAGAAATCGTGCCCTCCCCCCCCCCCCACACCCACACCCCACCCCTTTAATTCCCCCCTCCCCCCATTTAAGATAACCCCCCCCCCCTTAGGACGATGTTTAGGCAAGAGGCGACACAACCATATGTTCCTGCCTCTCCTTCCATTTTCGCTCATCTCCTAACTCTTCACTCACTAAACTGCCCCCCCCCCCCCCTTCAGTAACTACCCCTTCACCCCTTCCCCCCATTACCCCCCACCAGCAAATCCCCCCCTTCCTTCCTGCGCCATTCACCTCACAGTTAGGACTGTTAGTGGCTGAGAAATGGCTCAAGAATGATGAAAGATTAGGGCCGGCCGCATGTCGACCAGTAATAAATCATCTAGTTTTTCTCGACTTCGCTGCCAGGCTCCGAGACGTAAAGAGAACGGATAATGTTGTAGTCAAGAAAGGTGCGTGGCAAAAACATTAATTATGGCGTAAAGTAAATTAAATACAACACGGGAGGGGGAGGGGGTGAGGGGAAGATTGTAGATTAAACATTTAATCCAAAGACTCTCTCTCTCTCTCTCGATAAATTATTACAAGGGGGGGGAAAAACAAATAGCTTTAGACGCACGCCTCATTCAGCAAGGGGGGACTACAAAACTACGACTGGTAAACAGTAACCGCCACCATGGCTGAAACTCACCCAGAAAAACATGCAACCGCCAGCCATCAGGTTGAAAGAATAAAGAAAACTGAACGTGCTGGCGCGCGTGTGTGTGTGTGTGTGTGTGTGTGTGTGTGTGTGTGTGTGTGTGTGTGTGTGTGTGTGTGTGTGTGTGTGTGTGTGTGTGTGTGTGTATACTCACCTGGTTGTGCTTGCAGGGGGGTGAGCTCTGGCTCTTTGGTGCCGCCTCTCAACTGTCAATCAATCAGCGGATTTGTGTACTTACCTAGTTGCCTAGTTGTGCTTGCGGGAGTTGAGCTCTGGCTCTTTGGTCCCGCCTCTCAACTGTCAATCAACTAATTTACAGGTTCCTGAACCTACTGGGCTCTATCATATCTACACTTGAAACTGTGTATGGAGTCAGCCTCCACCACATCACTTCCTAATGCATTTCATTTGTCTACTACTCTGACACTGAAAAAAAAAATTCTAATGTCGTTATGGCTCATTTGGGCACTCAGTTTCCACCTGTGTCCCCTAGTGCGTGTGCCCCTTGTATTAAATAGCCTGTCTTTATCTACCCTATCGATTCCCTTGAGAATCTTGAATGTGGTGATCATGTCCCCCCTAACTCTTCTGTCTTCCAACGAAGTGAGGTTTAATTCCTGTAGTCTCTCCTCGTAGCTCATACCTCTCAACTCGGGTACTAGTTTGGTGGCAAACCTTTATGTGTGTGTATGTGTGCGTGTGTGTGTGTGTGTGTGTGTGTGTGTGTGTGTGTGTGTGTGTGTGTGTGTATGTGTGTGTGTGTGTGTGTGTGTGTGTGTGTGTCTGTGTGTGGGTGTGTGCGTGCGCGCACGTGCGTGCATGTGTGTGGTGTTGTGTGTGTGTTAGGGAGGCACAGTCGCCCCTAGGGACTTACCTCCTCCCTCACACTGCTGCCACCTTACCTCACACCTCACACAACCCTCATCACCAACCCCCAAGCCCCGCTACCTTCACGCTCCCTCACTCACCCGCACTTCATCCGCCAAACATCCCTCATAATTCCCTCTCCAAAACCTCATTACTTCAGCTTGTGTGAGGGAAGGAAGGGAAAGGTTTTAGGGAGCTTGGCAACCTTGCTTCTCTCTTTGATTTATGGCTGGTGCCGACATGTGGACGGGGCCAGACTAGACCACCGTGTTCATGTAACTACTGAATTATTGCTGGACTCGTCCCACGCTGGGCCCAGGCAACACAAACCACATCGGAGGCTTCCAGGCTCCAGGAGGGAACGTTCGCTGCTATTGCTACTGCTGCTGCTACTGCTGCTATTGCTACTGCTGCTGCTACTGCTGCTATTGCTACTGCTACCGCTGCTATTGCTACTGCTACTGCTACTATTGCTACTGCTACTGCTGCTACTGCTGCTATTGCTGCTATTGCTGCTACTGCTATTGCTGCTACTGCTACCGCTGCTATTGCTACTGCTGCTACCGCTGCTATTGCTACTGCTGCTACTGCTGCTGCTACCGCTGCTATTGCTGCTGCTACTGCTGCTGCTACTGCTACTGCTGCTGCTGCTATTGCTACTGCTACTGCTGCTACTGCTGCTACTACTGCTGCTACCGCTGCTATTGCTACTGCTACTGCTGCTATTGCTACTGCTACTGCTGCTACTGCTGCTACTACTGCTGCTACCGCTGCTATTGCTACTGCTACTGCTGCTGCTACTGCTATTATTGCTACTGCTACTGCTGCTATTGCTACTGCTACTGCTGCTACTGCTGCTACTACTGCTGCTACCGCTGCTATTGCTACTGCTACTACTGCTGCTACTGCTGCTATTGCTACTGCTACCGCTGCTATTGCTACTGCTACTGCTGCTATTGCTACTGCTACTGCTGCTATTGCTGCTGCTACTGCTGCTATTGCTACTGCTACTGCTGCCTAGTATTCCTGCTTCTACTCCTACATCATTGCAGTTCCTGTGCTGTTAGGTTCTTTAAAAGAAAACGGGAAACAGAGACATCATACTTACTCCTATGAGCAGGCTAACCACTTTTCCTTCCTCTAGTTGGTTCCCGTACCAGTTTCCCCCTGAAACACAACGCGTCATTTGGTTTACAACCGGATTGTCATTTACAGCTGGACGAAAAGGGAGCCGAACAGTTAAACTCTTCATGGTTAGGATTCGAGCCCCGTCTAAATCTTTCGCGAGGCGCAGCGCAAGTGGGCTGTTGTGATGGTCATGGCGTTGTGCTGTTGCACTTGTACTTAGGGGTACTGGTACCTGTTGTATTGGTAGTGGTGCTGTTGAATGTGGGGTTATTGTAGTGGTGATGGCAATCTTGTACCTGTGATTACAGGTACAGGTTTATGATTGATTGTTGTACCAGGTGATTACAGTTGTGGTGGTGTTGTTGTGTCTGTGATTGTTTTTGTGCTGTTGTGTCTGTGATTGTTGGGATTATGGCACTGCTACTGATGCTTAATTGTATATGCTATGCTGTTACGATTTTGATATGCTAGGGTTAATGATATTGCTGTTCCTTCTATGTTCCTGCTGTTGCTAGGTGGGCTGTGACCGTTAGGTTGCTGCTGTTGCTAGGTTGTTGCTGTTGCTAGGTTGGCTGTTGCTATAATTATTGCACCTGTTGGCATCTATTTATCATCCTGGTGCTTAATATATTGTTTTCTATGCTTCTTCGTCTTCTATGCTGATAGTAGTGTTACTTTGCTTCTTTTGCCACGTCTATGCTGCTCCTATTTATTTTATGGTATGGTTACTCCCCATTTTCTTGCTTCTGCAAGCTTCTTTTCTGCCACTGTTGCTTGCTGTTTCTGCTACAGTGTGTGTGTGTGTGTGTGTGTGTGTGTGTGTGTGTGTGTGTGTGTGTGTGTGTGTGTGACGCACATGTTTGACCATGTGTGTACTCACCTAGTTGTACTCACCGAATGGTGCTTGCAGGGGTTGAGTTTCGGCTCTTTGCTCCCACCTCTCAATCGTCAATCTACTGGTGAATAGATTCCTGAACTTCTCGACCTCTATCATATTTACATTTGAAGCTGTGTATGGAGTCTGCCTCCACCACATCACTGTGTGTGTGTGTGTGTGTGTGTGTGTGTGTGTGTGTGTGTGTGTGTGTGTGTGTGTGTGTGTGTGTGTGTGTGTTTAATACATGGTTGTTAACGTGTGTACGTGTGTGGTGTGCGAGGGAGGTATTTGCCTATATATTCTCACTCTGCAGGACGAGCTTCAGCTCACGGGCCCAGACCTTCTAGTCACCTGCTGCCATTTGCAACGTCCCTCTTGGTTGCACGGGTCTGGGAACCCTTGGCCTGTTTCCCGTTCCGGGAGAAGCCACTAGAGATGGTAACTCTCAGGTAAATTCAGACAATTTATCATGAATTCTCTTGAAACGATGAATAGAGTTAACTTAAATATCTTCCCATTTAGCTCATTCCACTTGCTCACTATTCTTAACCTGAATTTCCATTTTCGAATCATGCCCTCTCACCCTGTGGCCGTTCGTGCTGTACATTTCGATTCCGTTCCCTCTATCAATGTCTCTACGAATCTTTTATGCCGTAATCATGTCACATTCTGTATGCATGTACGTGTGTGCACTTCCAAGTATTTTGTTTCACATGCTCAAACTTAAGTGTGAGTTTATATTCACCTCTCAAACTGATATCTTAATAGCGTGCTTGAGTTGGGTGTAATTATGACCGTAAATGTCTTTGGACTGAAATAAAGATGAATTCAATCTTGAGAAAGTATATTGTTATTAAAGAAATCATAATCTAAAATCTAAAATCAAGAGTTTTTTCAACCAAAAACCTACGTATAATTACTAATACACCATTTGTGTTGGTGTATACAGGTAGACGATATTGAACCCCTAGCAAGCACCTAGCACACAGCAAATGTATTTTTTTTCTTAAATTTTGCCCCGAGGGGCGAGTTTATTAGGCAGCGCCACTCATCCTATGAGTGGACATACCGCCATAGCAGCATGTACAACACTCCCAAATAGGAAGAAAACCCGCTGGGTTGTTCATCCTGTCACTTGTACCCAGACACAGCTGTGACTTGCCCCTGTGGCCCAATGGATAAGGCATTGGCCTCCTAAGCAAGTGTAAGTCACCCCTAGCAATCACTATTAACGAATAATTAACCCGTGAGATAAGAGTAGATAACACAGCTAGGTGTGTTGACATTTAGAAGAGGGCTCACATCATCATCAGAGAAGCTCAGAGCCCCCCAAGAAAAAGTTGTGTGTGTACACTACCGAAATTTTAATGTAATCCAAGTTCTCCAAGGAACCCCCCTTCAGTACCTCAAAACAGGTTAAAGGTTCTAGGATGATATTCAGCGAGTCTGGAAAACCTTAGTGAATTCAGCATGAAGCTCATTGGCCCGTGAAACAAGCATAATTCATCTAGGATCAACTTTAATGCAGGTGGAAAAGATACTCTACTAGATTAACTTGAATGTATTAGCAGGAGGGTAGAAATAGACTAAGCTATTCAATCCCTTTGAGATGTAGTTATTTCTTGTCTCAATAAACATACTTGAACTTGAATGTATTAGCTTAATTCCTTATACAGTTCATCCATCCACGTCATTCAACTCTTCAATCCTCAACGAACAGCCCTTAACTCTAGACTCCAGTGTCTCCTTCCATAATCAACCCTAAACTCCATTGTCTCTTCTAGAACTACCACCCACCGGGCCTGTGAGCCGCTCCAAGCAACAGCCTGTTGGACCAAGCTCTCACAAGTCAAGCCTGGCCCCAGGCCGGGCTTGGGGAAGTAGAAGAACTCCCAGAACCCCATCATCCTGGTACCCACTCCCAACTCATTCACCCTCTCTCGTTCTCCTTGTCTCCTCGTCGTTCTCTTCCTCCACCTGTTCCCCCAGATTGTTCTCCAAGCCCCACCAGCACACTATCCTGCCCCTCCACCGGAAGACATCACATGGCCATCCTCATTAACATTCTTTTTAAAGCTCAGCCATTCTTATTCCCCTCACCTCACCATCTGGCCTCAAGGAGTCGAGACCAAAGGAACGAGTGACGGTCGACATACGAATTAGTGACTGCATTTGTTCTTACGTGTGAGTGTGAGTGTGAGTGTGTGTGTGTGTGTGTGTGTGTGTGTGTGTGTGTGTGTGTGTGTGTGTGTCTTAATAAGTCTTGCCTCGGAACCTTCAGACTATTATACAAATTTCTTATATATTTTGGCTCCTTGAGGTTACCTTGAAGTGCTTCCGGGGCTTAGCGTCCCCGCGGCCCGGTCGTCGACCAGGCCTCCTGGTTGCTAGACTGATCAACCAGGCTGTTAGACGCGGCTGCTCGCAGCCTGACGTATGAGTCACAGCCTGGTTGATCAGGTATCCTTTGGAGGTGCTTATCCAGTTCTCTCTTGAACACTGTGAGGGGTCGGCCAGTTATGCCCCTTATGTGTAGCGGAAGCGTGTTGAACAGTCTCGGGCCTCTGATGTTGATAGAGTTCTCTCTCAGAGTACCTGTTGCACCTCTGCTTTTCAACGGGGGTATTCTGCACATCCTGCCATGTCTTCTGGTCTGTTATAGCTACGTTTAAACTGTTTAAGGACACAACTTTCAATACATTCATTCATGCACGTTTCATTTATTGACTTCCCTTACATTATGTTTTATTCAGGTATTTAGATTTCATCTGTGTCCCCTTTCTCATAGTATTTTCATGTCTGCCTTGTCTATTCCAGGAGTATTTGTTATGTAGTGATCATGTGTCACCTATTTCTTCTTTTCAGACGTGAGATTAAATTCAATTTCAACAATCAGCCCTGTTAGGGTTTTATATTTCTGGACTTTTTCAACTTCATTTTTGTGCGTAAGGAAACAATGACTCCATGCTGACGCCGCATAATCAGAATTAGTCTGACATACGTGGAAGGCAAAGTCCTCTGACTCCACATGTTCATATTCCTAAAGTGCATATGCAGCTGATATTCCTTTGAGGTGAGCCTCTTGTGAAGACTTTCATGTGGCATCAAACTCCAGGTATTCAAGTATTCAGGTACTCAAAGCCGACTTTTCCATCCTATTTGGTAACTTGTTTCAGGATCTCAGCCCCAAGCAACCAGTTTTTTTTTTACCATGCACTTAAAGTTTAATTCTAAAAGACATGTTTTAGGAATTTTCTTATATTTATCCAAGCAATCCTCTTGTTTATTTCAGTCTTATGAAGTCGCTGCCACTAAGCAATGTTGAAACTTGTTTATTTGTCATTCTCTAACCTGCTTTCCTTTACTATATTACATCCAATATATTTTCCTTATATAAAAAATTTAAATGCAATTTCCTGCTATGATGGGTGCAAATGTTTTAATTCAAAATAATCTATATAAATAGAATTGTTTGCGTCTGTCTATTTGAGGTTCGAGATCAGACTTTTGGGGCTGGCCACGCCCAAATTTTCTCAGTAATTGCTGTTGGGTACGTGCACAACATGGTCAGATTGGGATAGGGATAAAATAAAAGATTGCCTCATAGCATTGAGATAACACTACCCCATTAATAAATTTTGTAATATCATATTAAATGAGCCCGGAATGTTTTTTTTAATTCTTTTATTTTGCTGGTTTTATTGTATATTGTTAATATGCACAGAACTCATGTCCACAAAGTTCATAAAAAACTCTAACTATCATACTTTGCCTGTAATTAGCTGAAATGTATTGTTGCGTTGTGGGAGTTGAAGGGAAAAGGAGTACAGCTAATACATGCCTACTCCATGTATTAGCTCCACCGCCCGACACCCGACCTCCAACACCAGCTACCCGACCTCCAACACCAGCTACCCGACCTCCAACACCAGCTACCCGACCTCCAACACCAGCTACCCGACCTCCAACACCAGCTACCCGACCTCCAACACCAGCTACCCGACCTCCAACACCAGCTACCCGACCTCCAACACCAGCTACCCGACCTCCAACACCAGCTACCCGGCCTCCAACACCAACTACCCGACCACCAACACCAGCTACCCGACCTCCAACACCCGAATTAAAATTAAACCTCGTGTCACAGGAAGACACAAAAGTTTGAATAGGCATGATTACGACATATAAAATTACAAGAACAATTGATTGGGTAGACAAGGACAGACTATTTAGCACGGGTGATACGCACACCATTGTTCCCTTATCCACTTTAATTAATTTCACCTCTCATGTAATGTTGACCAGACCACACACTAGAAAGTGAAGCGACGACGACGTTTCGGTCCGTCCTGGATCATTCTCAAGTCGAGAATGGTCCAGGACCAATGCTTCGACGAAGAATGGTCCAGGACGGACAGAAACATCGTCGTCGTCCCTTCACTTTCTAGTGTGTGTGGTCTGGTCAACATACTTCAGCCACGTTATATAATTTGTGTCTCATGTAATCTCCACTTACAGCCTCTCTCAGCTAGTCTGGTTCGTTAATACATGTCGTCATCTGAGCTGTGTAGTGATGGAGTCGTTAACTTAAACATTGATGAATAGCTCTTCACCCGCGTACATTTACGAAGTCACGAGTTTCCATCAGCTGATTAGCATAAACAACCCCGCAATATCAAAAAATCTTGAGGTTATCTTGAGATGATTTCGGGGCTTTTTAGTGTCCCCCGCGGCCCGGTCTTCGACCAGGCCTCCACCACCCCAAGGAAGCAGCCCGTGACAGCTGACTAACACCCAGGTACCTATTTTACTGCTAGATAACAGGGACATAGGGTGAAAGAAACTCTGCCCATTGTTTCTCAAATGAGTAGCGTTCATGACTCAGGTAGACCTCGCTGCATATATTGACACAGAATAATAATAAAGAAAATACAAATAATTTCTATATTAATATTATTATTATTATTAATTCTATTAATAAAAATATAATAAAAAATATATATATTATTAATATTAAGAAATGCTAATTATATTATTAATTAAAATGTAACAATCACTTTAGTTTTAGATGTGCTAGAAAACAAACCAACTACAACAGATAACTACAAAATGGAATAACTAGTGACTAGGATAAATAATTTACAATTCCAGCTAATTTTTTCTAACCCCTCTAGGATCATGCCGCACATTAAATCAGCCCAATACTGCCACTGAAGCTGCAAGATTTGCATTCTTTCGAATGTATACAAAGCCACGAGGTTTCGTCAGCTGATTTATAACGTAAACAAACTACAAGAGATGAGTTGATAGCCTGGAGAGGCGGCTCTCGTGGACCCCCGTTCCCTTCACAATAACATCATGTCATGGGACGTCTGCACTTCTTGCTGACGTGAGGCCAAGGAAATGAGCCAGGGTGTTTGTGAAGGGTGAAGGGTGGTGATGGAGAGGTTGTGTGTTTGACAGGTGAGATGTGGGAGGTTCGTGTGTGTGTGTGTGTGTGTGTGTGTGTGTGTGTGTGTGTGTGTGTGTGTGTGTGTGTGTGTGTGTGTGTGTGTGTGTGTATTTACCTAGCTATACTAGCCTAACTGTGCTTGCAAGGGATGAGCTTCGGCTCTTTGGTCTCGCCTCTCATTTCTTAATCAACTAGTGTACCTGACTCTTAATCCACCTGAGCCTATTGGGATATATGTCATATTTACATTTGAAGCAGTGTATGTTGTTTGTGTGTGTGTGTGTGTGTGTGGGGGGAGGATAGTGAGAGCTAGTGAGATAGTGAGAGTTGGATGGTGTGTTGTAGGGATAGGACAAGAAGCAGTGTTTCGCTGTGTAGGTGTGGGGGGGGGGTGTGAAATGGCAGGTGTGTGTTTATAGTTGAAACAGAAGAATGGGAAAACGGTATGCATTTGGGATGGAAAACGGTTTAGTGGATAGTCTGGATGGGAGAGAGTGGTAGTAGGTTGGTGAGCAAGTGGAACGGGTGACAGGGGTAGCAGGTTGGCAAGTGGAATAGGAGATGTTGTAGGGGGATGTGTGTAGGTGGGATGGAAGAAGGGAGGGAGGATGAGATTGCCGGCGGGATGGGAGAAGGAGTAGTTAGTTGGTGTGTCAGTAAGATGGGAAAGGAGTATGTCGATTGGTGAGTACCTTGATGTAATCACCTAGTAGTACTGTTAGAGTCGAGTGTAGTCTATTAAGCCCACATTCTGTCGAGCATTAGTATCTTAATGCAATAAACATTCTCGTTTCTAGTGACTGTTATAGCTGTGTATAATTAGTTTTGATAACTATTTCATCTAATCATTTCCAAGCATTTTCAACGGCTTGTATAAATGTTCTTTCTGATTCGTTACTCGTTTTTCAATATAATGAACATTGCTTCCATGGTTAATTAGTTAATTTACCTTAGAATCTTGTATGCCACTAACATGTTTCCTCTGTACTTTCTTGCTCTTGTCAAATTACTAAAAAAATGTTCATCCAGTGTCTCGTTCTTATTGTTGGGAGTTCAGTGTCGAGACAGTGCTTAATAGTGGCGGTTGCACAGATGGAAAATACCGATCCCATTGCTCCTTTCTCAAGGAGAAAGGAGAATCTAAAGGTTTAGATTCTCCTCTTGCATTGTATCCATATTTCGCTTCCAGTAGATAAACGACATATGAGATATAAACAAGTAGGATGTTGTGAAGACTAATAATAATAAACAGCAGCTCCCCCTATGACTCTCTAATATCTCCATTGCTCAAACAAGTAAGTATTAGCGATAAGACCTACATTATACATTATATCATTATACATTATATAATTATACATTTTAAGGATTTTTAATGATTTATTGTAAATATATAGCTCTTGAAATAGAATATTCTCTGTAACTAGATGACACTGTAACTATAAGGTGTGAAGGTTAGATGAAATTGTTGATGTAATAATCTCCATTGAGGTCTGATAAAGACCTTTTGTGCTCTTTGTAATTCTTTTTGCGCTGCCGCTCACAGGATGAGTATGGGGTGCACAATAAACTAGCCGCCTCCGGCGGCAACAAATAAAAAGTCTATACTTTAGAGAGGAGAGTTTACAGAGATAGAACGCGACGTAAACGCAAAAGGCAAAATTTGACTTTGAATTTAAAACGCGAGAAAATGCGAATCAGTTTCGTATGTCATCTGGCTAAACTACTTTCACATAAACGTTATTTCCATATTTTTTTCAATACCAGGAGTTGCTTCTTTCCTCTTCGTCTAATTTAAGGTCATTTTTTAGTATCTTTTTAATGGATTTTTTTTATTATTTTTTGTAATACTCTCCGTTAAATACTTGCAAGAACTTTTCCAACATATATTTTGCTGCAACTGAAGTTCATTAGATGGGAAGCTAATCAGCCATTTGAAGATGAATTTATAATTCTTATATACGCCTTCTACATGTTTAAATCTCTGCATGTTAGCTTTAACCCGGTGCATGACAAGTATCAATAAATTAACAAGAAAAATAATAATAAGAATGCAGGCGATGAGTCACAATAACGTGGCTAAATTATGTTGACCAGACCACACACTAGAAGGTGAAGGGACGACGACGTTTCAGTCCGTCCTGGACCTTTCTCAAGTCGATTGGCAAGGTCCTGGACCATTCTCAAGTCGATTGGCAACGTCCTGGACCATTCTCAAGTCGATTGGCAAGGTCCTGGACCATTCTCAAGTCGATTGGCAAGGTCCTGGACCATTCTCAAGTCGATTGGCAAGGTTCTGGACCATTCTCAAGTCGATTGGCAAGGTCCTGGACCATTCTCAAGTCGATTGGCAAGGTCCTGGACCATTCTCAAGTCGATTGGCAAGGTCCTGGACCATTCTCAAGTCGATTGTGTCCTTGACATCGACTTGAGAATGGTCCAGGACCATCGACTTGAGAATGGTCCAGGACCTTGACAATCGACTTGAGAATGGTCCAGGACGGACCGAAACGTCGTCGTCCCTTCACCTTCTAGTGTGTGGTCTGGTCAACATAACAATGAGAATATTTATTCTAAACAACTTATACATATCATAAAAAACTTATACATATCATCAATATTTTGACCGGACTAAACAGGGATACATCAGTCTAAATCAAACTAAAGTGATATCATCGAGCTTAAAATTTGAAAGGTGATATATATACTGAGGGGAGGAGGGTAGGGAGGGGGGATTGCATACATGATATCACGGCCATGTTATGTAGCTAGAAAAATTAGTGGGTATTCCCTGAGGCAGAGATGAGTTAGGAAACCCCCAGGGGTCAATGTTCCTGAAGGTGCCTACCCCAACTCTCTTCCCCAGGGCCACGCCCTCTGTGGCCCCCTGGTCGTGTTGACATGACGGACTCTCTCCAGGGACCTCCTGCCTTGCCGCTGTCAACAGCTTCTGGGAGGGTGGGAGGGGGTAGGACAGCGGCTAGGGGATCTTTCACCAGCTGCTGGGAGAGGGGACAGCTGCTAGGGACGGTTCACCAGCTGCTGGGAGAAGGGACAGCTCCTAGGGACCGTTCCCTAGGAGCTGTTCACGTTCACCAGCGGCTCAGGAAGGGAAGATGGCTGCTATGAACCGCTCATCATTTGCTGGGATAGGAAAGGTCCACAAGGAATCGTATCCCAGCTGCTGGAAGAGATGATAGATGGGTGGAAAGTTGAACTTTTAAGAGCTGTTCACCAGCTGTTTCTGGAAAGGAAAATGGCATCTAAGAACCGTTCAACTGTTGCTGGAAGTAGGAGAGGGTGCTAGGAATTGTTGTTCAGTTGCTGGAAGAGATGGTAGCTAGGTGCTGGGTAGTAATTGATATGGATCGTTCGCTAGCTGCTAGGAAAGAAGATAGCTGACTGATACCCTCCAATTGGTTTACCCATTTGCCACGTGCATATGCTGCTGCTGATATCTGAGTGATATAACTTTTAGGAGATAGCTTCTATGTGATGATTTTTATGTGATGATATCCAGGGTTTTTCCCTGTTTGATTCCAGGAGCGTTTTTCAACCTATTAGTAGAAGAATGTGTCAATATTAAATTTAATTTGCTTAAGCACAGTAATTATGTCGCTGTGAACCCGGAATTGGTCTTGTGAATCTTGGGCCCCAGAGAGACTTTGAGGACTTCCCTACAGACCATGTGGACCCAGGCAGGTCTTTTGGACTCCAGACAGACTGAGTGGAATTAGATATAAGGTCTCGGATTGAACATTTTACTTGATCCAAACAGAGAGAGGAGATGATAAGGAGGAAGAGGAGGAGGACGAAGAGGAGGTGGAGCAAAATGAAGTGAACACACAGGATGGGAAGACGATGAATAGGAGGAGATTAGGAGGAAGAGAGTGAGAAGGAAAACAAACTAATGGGAGGAACAATTGGCTAATAAAATAAAATAAATAAGGAATAATATGAACAATAAAGATAAATAAAAAGGAGGATTATCAAACAAGGAGCAAGATTAGTAAAGTTACACTAAAAAGCAACAGGTACCTTTAAAATCTTGTGTATATAGGCAAGGCAGAAACATCCCAATTTCGCTTAAATGCAGTAACTTAGTATTTTAAGTTAACTTTTAGCTCAGAACAGAACATTGACTCTGGACCCAGTACTGGCCCCTAGGCCCCTGCATCTGCCTCTCATCCAACCCCACAACAGAACACCATTAAGGTAACCAACCACAATACCTAAGTTGACCTCTCCACCTGGAGCCCATTAAGCTCTCGCTCACTAATGGTAGTTTCACCTCACCTCATATCACCAGCACACTCATCATTAAGGTACAGCTTAAGTCCACTTTAAATCCATCTCAGGTTCACATCAAATCCACTTTAGAGTCCCCCACAGGTCTGCCTAGAGTATGCCTTAGGTCTATACCTCAGACCCATGTCAAACCCAAATATCAACCAAACTTAGCTATATTTTCTTATCTCGCATCTATACAATGTGTTACGATATTATGATATCGTAATCTTTTCTGCAATAATTTTCTTGCTTTTCATCTCTGTTTTTAGCTATTTTGTGCTGCTTCTTCCTCTATGGGGAGCCGGTCGGCCGAGCGGACAGCACGCTGGACTGTGATCCTGTGGTCCCGGGTTCGATCCCGGGCGCCGGCGAGAAACAATGGGCAGAGTTTCTTTCACCCTATGCCCCTGTTACCTAGCAGTAAAATAGATACCTGGGTGCTAGTCAGCTATCACGGGCTGCTTCCTGGGGGTGGAGGGCTGGTCGAGCATCCCAGACGCGTCTGGGATGCTTTCGGACGCAGGTTCGAATCCTCGTCACAGCCCTTGTGGATTTGTTCAAATGCTGTCATCATTTGAGATCACTGTCTCTAGTATTTTGTCATATATTAATAATAGTGGCACTGGTCTATAGGTGCTCTCTCTCTCTCCCTCTCCCTCTCTCTCTCTCTCTCTCTCTCTCTCTCTCTCTCTCTCTCTCTCTCTCTCTCTCTCTCTCCTACACTAAGGTGAGTGAAAGGGAAGTGATGTTTGCTTGCGTTAAATTTATTGTTTAGTCTAAGAGATAAGGGAAAACCGGGTAATATCGACACCATTTGCTGGAGTCGTTACCCCTCTAACGACTTGAGTGTTTTCAGTGATAAAAGACATTATTCCTCTCATCAAAACAACGCCACAGTCATATATAAGTCGCTAAACAAGGAAATAGTTCGTTTACTCGAGTCATGAAAGCCTTGGGAACTCGCGATAAAGCCATGAATGTATCTGAATTCTGAAAAGTCTCGAATAGTTGATAAACAACCGAATTTTTGAAGCGTTTGAACTCCTTACAGTCTTTAAAAGACTCGGAAGAAAGAAGTTTTAGTGTGTTCGAATATAAGAATCTGTACCGAGTCGCTTATGTGAACAATGAGTATTATTTGTTGATATTTACAAAACCTCACATTGTAAGAATTTAAGAGAAGGATGGGGATAGAGGAGGAGAGGAAGGGGACTGAGGAGAATGAAGGAACTAAGGAATGAAGGAAGAAAATCTAATCCGGATTTGATGATGAATTGAAAGTGCCTAAAAAATAGAAATAAATACCCCCCAACAGATCTATCTTGAGGTTATCTTGAGATGATTTCGGGGCTTTTTAGTGTCCCCGCGGCCCGGTCCTCGACCAGGCCTCTACCCCCAGGAAGCAGTCCGTGACAGCTGACTAACACCAAGGTACCTATTTTACTGCTAGGTAACAGGGGCATAGGTTTTTTTTTTTTTTTTTTTTTTTTTATTATTTTCTACCACAGACATTTACAATGTATATTACCACACATTTACAATGCTAACCAGCATATATACATTTTCTTCTGTCCTCCATGGACAGGGTTAGAGAAATGTTAAACATAGAGTTCAAGGGTTTATTGAACACTCAACCACAGAAGGTGATTCGGTGCTTTTAAAATGCTAAGCTAACCTACATACGTAAATACATAGATACACAGATTTACGTATGCCCTACATAAAGTGTTTGATGTGTCTTTTACATAGTGTCATTAATGTACATTCACAAAGGTGAAATGCATAGGGTGAAAGAAACTGCCCATTGTTTCTCGCCGGCGCCTGGGATCGAACCCAGGACCACAGGATCACAAGTCCCGCGTGCTGTCCGCTCGGCCGACCGGCTCCCTTTATAGAGAGGAAAAGAACACACACACACACACACACACACACACACACACACACACACACACACACACACACACACACATACACACACACACACACACACACACACACACACACACACACACACGGAATCGACCGGGTAAACAAGGACGAACTTTTCAACACTGGTGGGACGCGAACAAGGGGACACAGGTGGAAGCTGAGTACCCAAATGAGCCACAGAGACGTTAGAAAGAACTTTTTCAGTGTCAGAGTAGTTAGCAAATGGAATGCATTAGGAAGTGATGTGGTGGAGGCTGACTCCATTCACAGTTTCAAATGTAGATATGATAGAGCCCAATAGGCTCAGGAATCTGTACACCAGTTGATTGACGGTTGAGAGGCGGGACCAAAGAGCCAGAGCTCAACCCCCGCAAGCACAATTAGGTGAGTACAATTAGGTGAGTACACACAAAAAAAAAAAAAAAAAAAGTCGCTGGAAGTTTTTGGAAGTGGAAGTTTCTTTGGAAGTTTGAAACTTTGGAAGAAAAACTTTGGAAACTTTGGAAGTTTCTGGAAGTTTTGGAAGTGGCGTTGTTTCAACGCCAGTTTTTTTTTTTTGTGCGAAAAAAACTAGTGGAGCATCTGGAGCGAAGGAACTTTGTAACACAGCATCAACATGGGTTCAGGGATGGCAGATCCTGCCTCACAGGGTTACTTGAATTCTACGACCAGGCAACAAAAATAAGGCAAGAAAGAGAAGGGTGGGCAGACTGCATATTTTTGGATTGTCAGAAAGCCTTTGATACAGTGCCACACAAGAGGCTAGTGCGAAAGTTGGAGATGCAGGCTAGAGTGAGAGGGAAGGTACTCCGGTGGATAGAGGAGTACCTAAGCAACAGGAGACAACGAGTCTGTATGAGGGGTGAGGTCTCAGATTGGCGAGACGTCACAAGTGGAGTCCCGCAGGGGTCAGTCCTTGGACCTATACTGTTTCTGGTATATGTAAATGATCTCCCAGAGGGTATAGATTCGTTCCTCTCAATGTTTGCCGACGATGCAAAAATTGTGAGGAGGATTGAAACAGAGGATGATAGTAGGAGGCTACAAGATGACCTGGATAGACTGAGTGAATGGTCCAACAAATGGCTGTTGAAGTTCAACCCGAGTAAATGCAAAGTAATGAAACTAGGCAGTGGAAACAGGAGGCCAGGCACAGGATACAGAATAGGAGATGAAGTACTTAATGAAACAGACAGAGAGAAAGATCTAGGAGTTGATATCACACCAAATCTGTCTCCTGAAGCCCACATAAAGAGAATAACGTCTGCGGCATATGCGAGGCTGGCTAACATCAGAACGGCGTTCAGGAACCTGTGTAAGGAATCATTCAGAATCTTGTACACCACATATGTAAGACCAATCCTGGAGTATGCGGCCCCAGCATGGAGCCCGTACCTTGTCAAGCACAAGACGAAGCTGGAAAAAGTTCAAAGGTATGCTACTAGACTAGTCCCAGAACTAAGAGGCATGAGTTATGAGGAAAGGCAGCGGGAAATGCACCTTACGACACTGGAAGACAGAAGAGTAAGGGGGGACATGATCACAACCTACAAAATCCTCAGGGGAATCGACCGGGTAAACAAGGATGAACTATTCAACACTGGTGGGACGCGAACAAGGGGACACAGGTGTAAGCTGAGTACCCAAATGAGCCACAGAGACGTTAGAAAGAACTTTTTCAGTGTCAGAGTAGTTAGTAAATGGAATGCATTAGGAAGTGATGTGGTGGAGGCTGACTCCATACACAGTTTCAAATGTAGATATGATAGAGCCCAATAGGCTCAGGAATCTGTACACCAGTTGATTGACGGTTGAGAGGCGGGACCAAAGAGCCAGAGCTCAACCCCCGCAAGCACAATTAGGTGAGTACAATTAGGTGAGTACACACACACACACACACACACAACTATATAGCCAAAAGTAGCAGTGGATAAGGCACCAGGTGAGAGGATACAACCGCAGAGAGGAATCAATCATCTCTTGACCAACATAATCTGCTTCAAAAGGCAAGGGAGCAGCAGCTGCCCATCATGCTGCCAGGCGAACGGTGAGTGACATCCCATAAATCAGTCGACCTGTTCTGCTTGACAACCCCCACCCCCCCACCCCACTGCTTCTCCAGGCTGACATATATACATATATACATGTATGTATGAATATACTGTATGTGTGTGTGTGTGTGTGTGTGTGTGTGTGTGTGTGTGTGTGTGTATAACATAAATGTATTATATTACATATTCTTAAGGGGTACCCGGCAGTGCCCGGGGTACTTCTGACTCTCCCACAACCTCCTCTCTTCCTTGATCTTCACTCTCTTCCTCCATTCATTACTCCCGTGCACTCTCGCTGGTAAATGGCTAGAGTAACTAAGCACTCTACGTGCAACCCTTTATTTCAGATTTCAAGAAAACCGTTCAGCGCGGTTTGAGTGACACGTATATTTCTTAAGAGAATTTTACTTATGCGTCCTATGTTCATCCCCTACCTGAGACCATTCTCTCCGCAAATGTGGGCGAGACTACCCAAGCATCTGATCTCCAATTTTGCACATCCATTTATCCAGTTTCTTCTATAGTAAAACTATTTATTTGTATACATGTTTATCTACCATAAGAAGGGATAATTAGCGAATACATCTTTCTTTAAAACCGAAGTAAAACTGACAGGAAAAACCCACTTTATCCCCATCAAAGGATATTGAACAACAACAAAAATCTGTTCACAAAATCTGGTCAAGTTGTGGAGTCGGCGGCCCAAGACATTAGAGATTCTGCTGCTTATTTTCACAGTGCTTTGCCTCTCGTAATTCTCAACTCAACATGACAAGGAGCGACACTTGTATATTCATTACTTGGCACGGCGTCGAGCACCCCTGTAGAATGCCTAGTGGGGTGCTGACTGATGGAAGACTGGCCAGGAGGGAGGACGGGTGATGGCAAGGACGGGGAGGACCAAGATGGAACGAGAGGGAGAGAGAGAGATAGAAGCTATGGCTGATAGAGATGGATAGAGTCCTTGGCTTAACGTTGTTTACCTATCCGTGACTACGAGGATGTGAAGTCTAGCTGTCTCATGACTCAATAGAAAGTTGTTTTCACATATCCATACATTAAAACATTGATTGTAACCATGATATATATGTGCTTCAGCCTACAGTTTAGACCTATTGTCTTATGTATGTCCCTCTGTCCTGCGTGACAGTGAATACCAGCATTATCCTCACTTTAATAAGACTTTATCAAAATCCTCAGATTAGGCAAAATTGTAATTAATTTTGTCAATAAAGATGTTAATAATAATCTCATGACCCATTTCCCGCCTGCTGGGAAGGCAGCCCAATAGGCTCCCCAACCTCATGAAACTGTCGTATTAAACTACCCTTGTCCTAACGTACCACATGACCCGAAACAGAAAACGGGAGAATATGTCAAAATCGCGAGCCGCTACCATTTTCCAGTACGACGATTTTCGTCCCTAGGAAAAGAACACGTCAAAAAGCGAACCTGTATCAGGAGGACGGGTTGGAGAGGGAGGAGAGTGTGCCAAACAGTTACTGGAAGCAGCGAGGTCTGTCTCTATATCCCTGGGTACAGACGGAATTGAAGGAATGCATAGAAAAGGTTTTTCGAATGGGCCATGGGGACGGAATGAAGGCTTGTCACCAAGTAGGGAATGAATAACTGGATTGGAAGTAGTGTCAACTGGAGAGGAATTGTTAATTGGATTCCTTGAAGGTGTGTAAATGGGAGAGAGGGAGAGAGAGAGAGAGAGAGAGAGAGAGAGAGAGAGAGAGAGAGAGAGAGAGAGAGAGAGAGAGAGAGAGAGAGAGAGAGAGAGAGAGAGAGAGAGAGAGAGAGAGAGAGAGACAGAGACAGAGAGAACACACCTCACACAAGACCACCCACATCACCAACCCACAACCACACACGCCTCTTCCCTCACACTCGGGCCAGGCCACACCCACCCTTACCCTCTCCCACAATACGGCCTAGACTCCCACGCCCAGACCCTCCTTGTTTAGGTTACGTCCCGTGATTGTGTCTCGTCAAGATTCAGGGAATGCACCACCTTAACATGTGGTTCCTGGCAAGCCCTTTACGGCCCTAACTACCCTGACCATACTGGCGTGAATAGGATTCCTCAGACGGGAGCCATACGACCTTCTGAAATGGACGGTAGGTGGGAGATGGGGCGATGGACACGATGAAAGACAGGTGACAAGGAAGATGGAGATTTTCAAACTTTTATATACACATAAACACATCCGGATTTCCTCCCCCCTTCCTTCAACCTCCTGTCTCCAATCCTGATCCCCCAACCACCACCACTCCCTTCCCCCTCTCATTCCTAATCATCCCTGTCCTCCCACTCTCACAAAAATCAACCTCCAACCCTCCCCCAATCCTCCTGGGTAGGAGGAGGTGATTCAGACTGGCTGTCATTCCCTTCAATCTGATTAGAATCTTAGTGTCACGGCCTGACAAGTGGACGAGGCTATCTGCCAGCATGTGTCATGGCATGAACGAGGCAAAGATAAATCGAACTGTCTGTCACTGCGTTTGAATGTCTGTCTGTCTGTCTGTCTGTCTGTCTGTCTGTCTGTCTCTCTCTCTCTCTCTCTCTCTCTCTCTCTCTCTCTCTCTCTCTCTCTCTCTCTCTCTCTCTCTCTCTAAACTAGTTACACTTGTTTTAATACACATGTAAGAATGTATATGTAAGACCATGCTTCTCCACGTTCTCTTGAATAAGCTATTCTTGAGCTATGTGTTTTGTAACGTTAACCGTACTCATGTAACGTCACACTTACAAGTCTCCACAATTATATGTTTATATATGAGTGTTTATCGAAAATTCGTGTTTATCTCCCAATGTTTAGGCAACTCTGTACTTGTATCTGGCCTCGCATAGCTTGCAGGGCTTGGATCACTTTGCAATATTTGGAGTGGTTAGTACAGCAACGCCCTCATGAAGGCTTGACGGTCGAAACCACGGGATGGGGTATGGGGGTGCATAATAAAGAAAGAAATTGAAATTGAATTGGTCGAAAGACCAGTGATTGGAGATCATTCTTTCATTTCGATCCAGCAAATATATACTTTTGTATTTGTCCATTTTGTGTGATCTTTCACAAAGTGTGAAAGATCACACTCTTTCAGAGTGTGATCTTTCAATCACACTCTTTCAGAGTGTGATCTTTCAATCACACTCTGTGATTGAGTGGTCAATTATCCACTGCATTATATGTAGTAAAATAGATCTCTAATCCTGACTATGTAGGGAAGGAGAAAGTGTTCTTGTGTTAGCGTTGTAAGGGCACTCCAGTCACTGTCTGTGGTTGAATGCTCAGTAATTCAATATACAATGTTGTACAGTTTAATTTTTCAGTTTTGCCCCGAGGGGCGAGTTTATTGGGCAGCGTCACTCATCTTGTGAGTGGACACACCGCCATAGTGACAGTATTGGGCAGCGCCACTCATCCTGTGAGTGGACACACCGCCATAGCAGCGTGTACAACACTAAACACTGTACTACCAATCGCTGTCCATGTAAGACTGATGAATAGCATCATGTCAATCACCTGTGGTTGAGTGTTCAACCACAGTCATCTATGGTTGAGAGCTCAGTAACTCCCTACACTGTATATACTGCCTCTGAGATATCTAATCCTATCCCTAGAGAAGAAAAGGCAGTTTATATTTACGCTCTTTAGCATTGCATAAAGGAACAGTCTCGTCAGTGGTATAAAAATGTTGATAAACTGCCAGATAAACCCAGCTTCTTGTCCTATTCTGGCCAGGTGATACGTAATAATTTTAGTCATAACGCTCTCAACACTGTATTACATCACCTTATCTTGCAACCATGACAACGTTCTCTTGAGCAGAATCCCAGCTATGTATACACACACTGAGAGTGTGATTTTGTGTACTGATATCAGATGCATACTCAGTTACCATCGAATTAAAGTTCAGCTATCAGGATCTTTCAACAGCATGTTGGGTTGGTCAGTAGGCGACTGAGGTAGTGGATTATGCTTCCGTAATTACTGAGGGTTAAGCTCAAGACCAATCCAACAGCAGATGATAACATGTGTACAGAACAAGCATGACACAAGACCTGTATGATCCACTTCAACAGTTTATCTTCCCTGGCATTTATTTTTTTTATTAATACATGAGGTACATCTGCATTAGTGCAGCTACCCCTAGACTATATGAAGTGGAGTACAGTGTGTCAAAAAAGCTAACTAGGTGATGCTAAAAAATCCCCATCACACAGGATGGTTAGTCATACAGAGGCATGTGATAAGCAGTCTGCATTGGCAGACTCCAGAAGCATTTTGAGGATATCATCACCACAAGATTGAATAAGGTAGCATTCAATTTATATTTTATAAAACACTCTACGCTGTTCGCTCATAAAAAAACACCGTCATATAGCAAACGAACGACCTCTTTCACCATCGAAATACACAAACACCTTCGTTGCTCATGAGACAAACAACAGTTAATATCACATTACACAGAGTCGTTTATGACGACACAATCAAAACACACTAACATATGATTGGCATTTATTTTCTGCAACCTTGGAGTTGTGAACTGAGTGCATTCACTCACCATTAAACTTCATGTTATGTAAACCCAACTTACTGAAGTACTACTGATGAGTTTACAAAGAAAAAACATTATCCAGACACTTAAAAAAAAAATAGCAAGCTCAAATGGTGAAGGCTGAGCGATAACATTGGTAACTGCTGAAGATGGCAATTAACACTATCTCCGAGAGCTGTAAACTGTCATCTATATTTAGATTTATCGCCACTTTGGAGATACGCCCAAGTAGAGTGAGAGAGAGAGAGAGAGAGAGAGAGAGAGAGAGAGAGAGAGAGAGAGAGAGAGAGAGAGAGAGAGAGAGAGAGAGAGAGAGAGAGAGACAGAGAGAGAGAGAGAGAGAAAGAAAGAGAGAGAGAGAGAGAGAGAGAGAGAGAGAGAGAGAGAGAGAGAGAGAGAGAGAGACAGAGAGAGAGAGAGAGAGAGAGAAAGAAAGAGAGAGAGACAGAGAGAGAGACAGAGAGAGAGAGAGAGAGAGAGAGAGAGACAGAGAGAGAGACAGAGAGAGAGACAGAGAGAGAGACAGAGAGAGAGAGAGAGAGAGAGACAGAGAGTGAGAGAGAGTCAATCTTAAGTATGCACTGCTCTCCTGGATGACCAGACTCCCATCATTTATCAGGATTTTGGACAAAATGAAGATCTGTGTGAGAAGGCTCGACTCTAGTCCTGGCTCATTCTGGTTAGACTGGTCAATATATCAGAGCTTTTAACAACGTCGAGAAGCTGATGGACTTAATCACCATCTGTATAAAGAAATAATTCTCAAGATTTCCCCTCCTTCCCTATCTGGTCTAGACTCACAGACAACCAGAAACTGGCACCTATAACACAAGGCGCTCAGCAATCAGCAAACCTCACGTTGACAATATCTTCCTCCAGAACATCCCTCCATCAGCGATCATTCATTCCTAGGAATGTGTTCTCACAGACTCTGTAGTTTTTTTTTGCGCTACCGCTCACAGGATGAGCATGGAGGTGCACAATCAACTAGCCGCCTCCGGTGGCAACAATCATCAGATCAACATGTAGATATATATTAAATCAAGTCACTCAACAATGTGAAAGCTCTGGTGCACAGTCTGTTCCTCATTTGATAGTTGCATATCATTAAATTTAGTTTATTCCTTCAGCATACAAATAATTAGCTGATTAATTAAATTAATTTCTCGGGGACAGCCTTCAGATGAGCTAACATTATGGGATAACCGTTCTTAGCTTGTACGTTCATTATAAAGAGAGAGAGAGAGAGAGAGAGAGAGAGAGAGAGAGAGAGAGAGAGAGAGAGAGAGAGAGAGAGATGTGACATACATATTTTTTCAAAGGTTCCCTCCAGAGTGCCATTTGTATCTATTGAACCGGGTATTCATCGTAACCCTGGCAGCGCGGATGGCCTGGTACAGTTAATGGCTCCTTAAAAAATTAGGCTCGTTTGATCTCAAGTGAGAGACGCCGTATGGTGGATTTTCGCTTGACTTGAGTTACAGGGTGATGTGTCTTCCAAACCTACCCTCCCTCCCTCTCTCTCTCTCTCTCTCTCACTCTCTCCCTCTCTCTCTCTCTCTCTCACTCTCTCCCTCCCTCTCTCACTCTCTCCCTCCCTCCCTCCCTCTCTCTCTCACTCTCTCCCGCCCTCACTATCTTCCTCCCTTCCTCACAATCCATATTTCCTCACGTACCTCTCATGTTCTTTCCGCTTCTTTCTTTATCTCTTCCTTTGTCCTTTCCATTCGCACTGCCTCTTCTGTCTTTCATCACTCCATTGCTTCTTCTTTCTTTAGTCTTTATCATGATTTCTACTCTTTCAAGGTACTGGCGGCTTCTTTCATCGTCTTGATCTGTTTGCAGTGGGTTTGTGGAAACCAGTGAGTGAGTGAGTGAGTGAGTGAGTGAGTGAGTGAGTGAGTGAGTGAGTGAGTGAGTGAGTGAGTGAGTGAGTGAGTGAGTGAGTGAGGCAGCAGCAGTTTGAGCCAGACTTTCATATTAGGCATACCAGGAGCATGTGAGTAAATTTCCTCCCAATCCTATAGCAGCTCCAATTATTGCCTAAACGAGTAGGAAAACCAGACAGTCAAACGAGTGAGGAAAGATTGATTAATACAGAACAAGGAGATAATGGGAAAAGCCACATAAGCGTGAAACATAGAATAGGAAACAATCAAACAGTAGGATGAAGGAAGAGAGAGAGAGAGAGAGAGAGAGAGAGAGAGAGAGAGAGAGAGAGAGAGAGAGAGAGAGAGAGAGAGAGAGAGAGAGAGAGAGAGAGAGAGAGAGCTAACGTTAAGGTTGCTGACAGGATCTTCTTCTTGAGATGATGATTTGATGATATTATAAAGTATATTTTATATTTTCATTATATAAAATAAAGATGTAAATAAAGACTGTATGAAATCCACATGGATGAGAAAAGTAATCATCATGGAAGCATCTGTGTTAAGACGTTTTAGATTAATTTATCTAACGATCATACAATACAAATTACGCTTAATCTCCTGTAATCATGGTACAAAAACATTAGGATAAAAAACCCACAATGTAATCTTTCTTTATGTAACTGCATTTGTCTAACAATCTCACATCCACGAAGAACTGAAATTTACTTCATTAACTACTCAGAGTACAAGATGCTACACCCAGACTCCTAAATGAAAAACAAAACATGTTAATGACCCTTGCTTTAATCAGCGAGAATATATAAACTACCCAGATCGAAGCTAATTACAGTTAAAAATACAGGCTCTGTGGATGAGAGACTCTAATTACAACATTAGCAATGCATGTAGAAGGCTTTATAAACTACAAGATTAAAACATAACAAATTAACGCCGGCGAATTGGCTATGCAGCTCTCAAATGCAATCAAGATAATTAATTATATCAAATTATGGAGAAGATAATGCGATAAAGAGACCATTACATTTCTCGGCTCCAAAATATAACTCACTCAGACGGGGTAATGAATTTCACAGCAGGGAAATAATTATCTAGTGACCTTTTCTGCAGCGTGTCAAGGAGAAGCAAGTTGTAGCTTGTTTGTTGGTCGTTGGAAGGTTGGTAAGGCATAGTCGCTGGGATGGTTGGTAGTCTCTTTACTGACCTCTGGGATGGTTGGTAGAGTCTCTTTCTTGACCTCTGGGATGGTTGGTAGAGTCTCTTTCTTGACCTCTGGGATGGTTGGTAGAGTCACATTACTGACCTCTGGAATGATTGGTAGAGTCTCTTTCTTGACCTCTGGGATGGTTGGTAGAGTCTCTTTCTTGACCTCTGGGATGGTTGGTAGTCTATTTACTGACCTCTGAGATGGTTGGTAGTCTATTGATATCTGGGATGGTTGGTAGTCTATTTATTGATCTCTGGGATGGTTGGTAGAGTCTCTTTCTTGACCTCTGGGATGGTTGGTAGAGTCTCTTTACTGACCTCTGGGATGATTGGTAGAGTCTCTTTATTGACCTCTAGGATGGTTGGTAGAGTCTCTTTACTGACCTCTGGGATGATTGGTAGAGTCTCTTTACTGACCTCTGGGATGATTGGTAGTCTATTGATCTCTGGGATGGTTGGTAGTCTATTTACTGATCTCTGGAATGATTGGTAGTCTATTTACTGATCTCTGGGATGGTTGTAGTCTATTTATTGACCTCTGGGATGGTTGGTAGAGTTTCTCATCTCTAAAAATTGTCTTTCTTATCTGACATGAATCTAACCCTCTGAAATCGTTATCATTCTTCTTCGAATTACAAAACTTTGCTACAATTCTGTGTTAAAACTTTCACGCATTGTGGTCGGTCCCCGGACACATTGTTGATATAATAATATACACCAAATTGTTCTTATCAAGAAAGACTTGCTAAGTCCATTATGTACCTCTGTAACCTTTTTCACTACCACCCACAGGATGGGTATGGGGTCCACTGATGCTCACGGGATGGGTATGGGGTCTATTTACGCTCATGGGATGGGTATGGGGTCCATTACCACCCACTGGATGAGTATGGTGTCCACTGATGCTGACGGGATGGGTATGGGGGACCATTACCACCCACTGGATAGGTATGGGATCGCCTAGTGCCCACTGGATGGGTATGGGATGCATTGCTGCCCACGGGATGGGTCTGGGGTCCACTACTACCCACGGGATACATATTTACTTCATAATAAATTAAGTAAACTGATAACTGAAATAAGGCTAACTGGCACTGAGGCTTGGCACCTCATAGTGAAGTAACCACTGTCTCTTTCTTCCATCTCAGAAAACGGGGATCGGCTTTGATGGCGACCCCTGTGAAATCGTATGAGATGAAAGGGACTAGCTGACTCCCTAGAATTTCATCATCACAATAATACGTAGGCACGTTGGAATATACGTACGCCTCCTCTATCCCTACCCATTTATGACAGCAAGGACTGTCATAAATGGGTAGGGATAGACCCGGTTGTCCAATCTTCCCCCCTCTATCCATACAGACTATAGGGTTCAACCAACACGTAATCTGCACATACCAAGAATGACATTTCACTAGTGGGTTTTTTCTTCGTTTATCATCGACTATTCAATGCCATACCAATATGCTTTTTTTATATATTTTCTATCTAATTCGTTTTCTCTTTCTCTCTCTCTCTCTCTCTCTTTCCCTCTTTATCTTTCTGTTTTTACACAGGAAAAATACATAAAGAAATGTATTTTTTTTGTATATATTTTCTTTTAAACTCATTATCTCTTTCTCTCTCTCTCTTTCTTTCTCCTCTTTATCTTTCTGCCTTTACACAGAAAAATACATAACAAAATATATATTTTTAAATACTTTCTTTCAAACTCATTATCTCTCTCTTTCTCTCTCTCTCTCTCTCTCTCTCTCTCTCTCTCTCTCTCTCTCTCTCTCTCTCTCTCTCTCTCTATCTCTCTCTCTTTCTGTCTTTCTCTCTCACACACCATCTTCATCGCCGCCAAGCCCCGCCACTGAGGCATGAGCTGCTCACAGGACAGACATCCTTGGAGTGGTACTCAAGCCGGCATGATCTATGTATCTCTTATCGCTCTTAATGTGTCCATAAATACAGCTCCAAATGGCTTGTGATAGCTAACGGGGTATGCGACATTACGTTAACCCTAATGCAATGTGTCAAGATGAATTAAGTGTCACAGGATAGGACGTAGGACATCGAGCAAGGGAAAATGGCTAGTGGACGCCTGTAGACAAGGTCTGAAGGGAAAGAGACGGTCATGGTGGATATAATGGCTAAGGAATTTAACCGCCGTATATACTGCATTGTGAATTAAATGGCGGGAAAACGGCGGGAGCAGGAAAGGAAAACAATGCTGCAGAAATCGTATAAAGTTGGTTGGTGATTGCAGAAGCAGTTAGTTTTCATGGTATCACGACCCATTGATGGCTGGAGATGGGGGTTTATTCTGCAGCACTTTCAGTACAAACGTAAATGATAAAAGGCTAATGATGACAAGACCACACACTAGAATGTGAAGGGACGACGACGTTTCGGTCCGTCCTGGACCATTCTCAAGTCGACTTGAGAATAGTCCAGAACGGACCGAAACGTCGTCGTCCCTTCACATTCTAGTGTGTGGTCTTGTCATTATACTTTAGCCACGTTATTGTGACTCATCGCCTGCATCCGAGAAAAGGCTAACTTTACGCACGAGGCGATGAATGGCAAGGACATACTTGTATGCTATATGGGTGGTCAGCAAATGGAATTCATTGAAGGGGGAAATTGTGAAAACCACCTCCTTCCACAACTTCAAGGGAAAGCTCTGCAAACACACAACGTAACTGTCCCTATTTTCCGCTTGTTTCAACTTGTAATAAAGTTGTTACATCTTGTAGTAACGTTTTTATGACGTATTAGAACGTTGTTGCAACTTGTTAGAAGGTGTTGTAGTAACGTCGTGTGTTCGGCGTCGTAGTCTTTGTCGAACCTGGGTTCGACAAAGACTTTGATCGTCAGATGAGTAAAGAAATAACGCAGCAGGTACAACAAGGCTAGCATTAAAATTGGTACCTGGGTGTTAGTCAGCTCTCACTAACTGCTTCCTGGGGGTGGAGGCCTGGTCGAGGACCGGGCCGCGGGGACACTAAAAGCCCCGAAATCATCTCAAGACAACCTCAAGATACACGGAGTATAACAAGTTATAGATCTCACTACTCTACCGTCACTAAGAGAGGTACAAGTCCCTCTTGATGCGAGACTCAGCCTTAATGATCAAACTACAAGGTCTAATGAGATATTACCTTCTCACAGACGTTTTCTCCCGGATAGCACAACAAACTAGGTATTCCTGAGATTACAAATGGATATCAGTTGATATGCAGCTGGACTAACTCAAGGATCTACCTCTGGTCTCAAGGATCTAGGAGGCCTGGTCGAGGACCGGGCCGCGGGGACGCTAAGCCCCGAAATCATCGCAAGGTAACCGCATGGTAAGGTAACCGGTTAAGATATGACGTAATTTAATGCAAATGTAGTGTTCTGGACGAAGTTAAAAGCATGATAACCAAATCAGACATCAGAAAAGGGAGAAACGACGACGTTTCGGTCCGTCGTGGACCATAATCGATTACACGACTTGATAACGATGGTCCGAGACGAATCGAAACGTCGTACGTCGATCTTCCCATTTCTGACGTGTGGTTTGGTCATTATATTCTTCAGTTATGTTATTGTGCCTCATCGTTGGCATAACAGTATGGTTTAGCTGTTATCTTTAGACATATGCTGGTGTTATCATGTCTAGGTGACTGTTTGGATTGTGTGGTTATAGTTGACTTACTGGATAATCGCTGTCATGTTGGCTTTCTAACTGGCTAACTGGCTCAGCTACTTGGCGATCTTGCCTGTAAGAGGGGATGGGGGGGGAGGGGCGGGTGTTAATAGCAAATTGAATACTTAAAAGCTGTCTCACAAGAAATTTTATGAGCTAATTATTAAGCTACAAAAGAAACTAACTCATATTTTCAGTCATATCGCGGATATTAATAATATTTTGCGTGTGGCACATGGTGGTATTTATCGTGTGCCAAATTACTTCCAATGAATTCACAGTTAAAACCATTCTTCACACTAATCAACTACAATTATGACGCAATCGTTTCCAAGTATCGAAATTTCTCATTGGGCAAATTTACGATGTGAATCTGTGAATCGACGACATCCACACACACACACTCTCTCTCTCTCTCTCTCTCTCTCTCTCTCTCTCTCTCTCTCTCTCTCTCTCTCTCTCTCTCTCTCTCATCACACACACTACAATACAAATAATGTATCAAATGCTGCTTATATACTTATAATAAACCAAATAAACCTCTTATATTTTGGTACACTGCATTGTAGAAAAGATTTTGTTTACTCATTAGAACCTCACACTGTCTACTGTAAGCATAAGGTAAGGAACACCACCTAAATTATGCCTCGCCTCACACACACACCGATGGAGGACAGAAGAAAATGTATATATGCTGGTTAGCATTGTAAATGTGTGGCCACGTCTGTGGTAGAAAAAATAATAATAAAAAAAAAAAACTGAATTATGAAAGAAAGTACCATACACAGTTGTAAAATATTGATGCAAATTGCTTTTACAAATATTGCTAACGCTCGCCTCTATGCTTAGTGAGAATTGGCAGTAAATAAACATTCCATTTATGAAAGTCGTAAATAAATAAGCAGGAAAAATATTACCAGGCGCTGGATTCTGCTTGTGATTTATAATGAGAATAAAAAATGTATGAGATAGTATAATCGTTCCGCTTTTGGCGATGTCCAGCTTAAGACTGAGGTGATTAGCATATTTAACGCACATTTGTTTGCTTCTCTCGGCATTTACGTGGAGGAACGATAGTGAATAGAGAGAGTAAATTGTCTGAAACATTGTATATGGCAAGACGTGCCGCGCGGTAAGACTTGATGAGAGCTTTGAGGATTTTTCTAAGAATCATAGAACTAGAATTGTGCGTGAATTCGCCTAGTTGTATTCACCTAGTAGTGTTTGCGAGGGTTGAGTTGTGCTCTTTCGGCCCGCCTCTCAACTGTCAATCAATCATCTGTTGCTAACTACTATTTTTTTTCACTCACACACACACTCACACACACACACACACACACACACACACACACACACACACACACACACACACACACACACACACACACACACGCACACACACACACACACACACACACATAACTCCCAGGTACCTATTTACTGCTAGGCAACAGGGGCATCAGATTGAAAGAAACTTTGCCTACTTGCTTCTGTCTGGTCCGGGAATCGAACCCGGGCCACAGAATTACGAGTCCTGCGCGCTCTCTGCTCAGCTACCACACCCCTGATGTGTGTATGTGTGTGTGTAAAAGAGAGAGAGAGAGAGAGAGAGAGAGAGAGAGAGAGAGAGAGAGAGAGAGAGAGAGAGAGAGAGAGAGAGAGAGAGAGAGAGAGAGAGAGAGAGAGAGAGAGAGAGATCACCACCACCATTCACTGTCACCCCCACCACCTCCAACCCATTTGCCCATCCTTACAGCTTAATCCTCTTAGCTCTGGCACCAATATTGTTCCAAACCTATATACTTCATCAGTTTTTGTGTTACGCTTCACTAGGTGGGGATTCTTTGCCGGTGCAGCATATTGCAGCAATGGTGTAACAGATGTTGTGTAGTTTCCTATGATGGCGTGTAGGTTAGGTTTCTAAACGAGGTATAAAGTTTTGCCAGCGTCCCATATGCTGCCGATGTTACCCGGTTTATGTGTGTGCCTCCTGTGTTAATTTTGTGATAATAGTCACTCTTTCTGATTCCTGTAGTCATTCCCTTATGGTGCAGATAGTTCCTGGTCTTCTATATCTTTTTCGATTTTTATTACCTTACACGGGTTGCAATTGAATTCCAGCAACCACTTATTTACCCACTCTTAGAGTATGTCAAAATCCTCCTGGATCTACTTGCAGTCCTCGGTTTTTACATTACTCATAGCTCTTGAAATAGAATATTTTCTATAACTAGCTGACATTGTAATTATAAGGTGCGAAGGATAGATGAAATTTGTTGATGTAATTATCACCGATCAGGTCTGATAAAGACCTTCTGTGTCCTCTGTAGTCTTTTTTGCGCTACCGCTCACAGGATGAGTATGGGGTGCACAATAAACTAGCCGCCTCTGGTGGCAATAATCAAATTGGCAACTTTCCATCATCTGCAAACATTGAGGTGTACGTGGGGGCGGGGGGGGGGGGATCACTCCTTTGAGTAGGACCTTCATATAAATTAACAACAGCAGCGGTTCCTGGACCGAGCCTTGTAGGACCCCACGTGTTAATTTTCAGCAGCACAAAACCTCCTTTGCTTTTAGTGCTTCAGGAAAAGTCTCAAATGCGTTTTGATAAGCTAGGAAAATGCAAGTGGAATGCATTGAAAGAAGAAGATTTGTCAGCTTCCTTCATCCACAACTTCAAGGCCGGATACGACAAAACACTATATCACAAGAAAAGTTTATGTAAAAAAAACATTCCAGGTATATGAAGGTATTTGTTAGATAAGCACCCGTAGGAAAGCACTCTTAAGGTAAACAAAATCACCACCATTGCTAACATCTCCACCACTGCTAACATCTCCACCACTGCCCACACCACCACTGGCCCACACCACCACTACTGTCACCAACACTCCCAATTTTCGACACCACCACCACCACTATCATCCCCCCGGACCACTCCCTCAATCCACCTGGCAAGTTTGATGACTCCCCATCTAACTCAGGCGGAAGAAATATCACTACAAGATAAAACTAACTTTTTAACGCCCCCCTCGTATCAGCTGCCTTGTTAATTTAAGAACTCGTTATCTTTCCAAGACTCTTTCCTCCAGATCGTTTGAGATAGCAAGAGGTGAAAACTTCTGAGTGTTTATAACTCCTTTTTTTATCTTCTCTGCTCACGACTGGCTTATCAAAATATTCGTAGCGACTTTAAAGAGGGTTTTCATTTAGCAAACAGTGATTTGAAGAGAGGCTTATATTGTCTATCTCCTCTTGATGGGAGAGTGTCATATATGTTTTCATATACACTAGATTATAGCTTGATTTACGATGCGAGAGGAGTGGGGTGCAGGATAACCTTTAAACCTGGGAATCAACAACCGGTTTGGTTCACCCACCATCTCTCTCTCTCTCTCTCTCTCTCTCTCTCTCTCTCGGGGGAAGGAGGGGTTGTGAGTTGTTTAGTGTTGTGAAGGGTGTGTGGTGAGGGGTAGTGTTGTGGAGTGATTGGGGGTGAGGTAGAGTAGTGTGAGGTGTGTGGGGTGAGGGGAGAGTTGTGAGGTGCATGGGCTGAGGAGTGTGTTGTGAGGTGAGTAGAGAATTCCAAGAATCGACTTGAAAATGGTCCAGGACGGACCGAAACGTCGTGGTCCCTTCACTTCCAAGTGTGTGATTTAGTCAACATATTTCAGCCACGTTATTGTGACTTCTCGTTTGCAATTCGTAGGCAAACAAAAATTATTTAGCATCGTTGTATGGAGAAATATGGAGGAGCAAGATAAGGGTAAACCCAGAAGGGTTAAGCTACGGTCACCTTCACTAGGGATGAGCTACCCTCTTCACAACAGCAGTTTTAGTTAGTTTAGTTCATTTATTATGCACCCCATACCCATCTTGTGGGCGGTAGTGGAAAGGGTTACAGAGGCACATAATGGGCTCAGGGACTGAACCCCACAATTCATTTAGCTAAGCAAGTTACAATCTTGATGAGCTAGTTACAAAATTCAATATAAGTCGTCACATTAACAATGGGTCCGAGATCGACCCAACAGCAGCAGCACCTTTACACAGCCCAACTGACTCTTCCACTTTTACTTTTCCCTTTTCTTATCCTCCTACTCTTCCATCTCCTTTTCCAAATCCTCCTTCTCCTCCTCGTCCCTTGGGAGTACTCATGGCGTTGTGGGCGTTGGTGTATCCCCTTCTAGCCTCTGTCCATCCCGCCCTTCCGCCCCTATTCCTTGCATGATTAAGGCTCCTATTCCTCTACAGTCAGGTGAGTAGCCGGTAGCATTTTTCAGACGACACATTTTAAACACGACTTCAGACCTACCCGGTGGAGAGAGGACTCAACGCCACAGGTATGCAAATTAGCCGAGTCTCTTTCGACTCCCCGTACGCAAAGAGGAGATTCGGAGGACCTCTTACACGGCCGCATACGCCCTTCTGGAAGACTCCAGCACCCAGGAGGTGCCACAGACTATCAAATAACTAAACACGGTCGGCGGCCTTTGAAGTAGTCATTGATAGTCGCAACTGTGAGCCCGTCTTGTCATGTTTCACATTGTGGGTTCCGTCAGCACTTGGAGAGGACCGTGGCCCGCATCCTGGGATTAGGATAAGGTGGATTAAGAAGCGGACGAGACGGAGGCGCAGGAGGGTGAGAGGAATTATGAGTTGTGAAGGGGGGGATTAAGGGAGAAGGTTCAGGAGTTGTGGGAACATGAGAGGGAAGGGATTATGAGGAGTTTTGAGGTGGGGAGAGGGTTTTTGAAAGGGGGGTTTTGGAGGGAAGGGTAGTAGAAGGTAAGATAAAGATGAAGAGAATAAGGAATGAAGAGAATAAGTTCAGTGAAGTAGGAGGGGGAAAATTTTTTTTTTCTCTCTCTCTCTCTCTCTCTCTCTCTCTCTCTCTCTCTCTCTCTCTCTCTCTCTCTCTCTCTCTCTCTCTCTCTCTCTCTCTCTCTCTCTATCTATCTATCTCTATCTATCTATCTATCAATCTACCCTGTTCCTCGTGCTCCCACTCTCATTTCCTCTCATTAATTGCATCATATTTTCCCTTACTCCATTATTATTCCTTCGTTCAGGCTCTTGTCTGTTCTTTACGGCTCCTCCGTTATCTTCATCTCCACCTTTCATCGCCTTATCTCTTTCTCATTACATTAGACGTTCATGAGCCTCTCAACAATTATCTTGCATGTGAAATTTGTCTCGCTTTCCTTGTTTGTTGCTGTTCTTCTTCTTTATGGTCTAGTATTTTTATTCCTTCACTTCCTGCTTCTTCTTGGCTAATTTTTCCTCTATGATATTTATAATTCTTCTTTATTCAATCGTTTATTTGAAATATATGACTACTTCCAGCTGTGCCTCTTGTCATATCTCTCTCTCTCTCTCTCTCTCTCTCTCTCTCTCTCTCTCTCTCTCTCTCTCTCTCTCTCTCTCTCTCTCTCTCTCTCTCTCTCTCTTCTCTCATCTCACCAACAAATCTTAAGCAGCCTCGTTCAATCCGTCCTAAACTCAAGCCAATAGTGCACTTATGTTCTTCTTATGTGACAAGTAAGCACTCTCGCCTTTTAGTGCTGGCAGTGAAGTGACCATCTTGTCTCCCGGCCGCACCAGCCTGTCTGCCTGCTCGAGCACCCTGTCTCACGACCACACCACCCCTGTTCCCCTTTGCCGTTCACATCTGTTTAGTCTAACTTGCTGAGTTGACCAACCCTGTCTGTGTAGCATAGTCTGACAGTTTTGATGGACAGGCATTCCGTTGACTATGCTAATTTGCATATATATAGTCATTTCGTCTGTGAACCACAACACTTCAACAATCTGACAGCTGACCACGCCACAATATTTAGTTGGCCAATCTCGTGTCAGCCCCACACAATCCAGGCTGTTCTTGAGACCAGCTTGTAAGGTGACTTTTCCAGCCTGGTCTGACTCAGACTTTACGTTGGTAAACAGCTAATGAGCACAGCAGTATTTGTGTATGTCAATCTAGGCTGCAACTCAAGACTTTTTTTCTATGTGTAGAAAGGCTATACCTGTCTGCCATTGTCACCACCACACCAACACCATCACCACCAACACCAACACTCCCACACCACCATCACTCCAACACTCCAACACCACCACCACCACTGCCTACTTCATTGCGGCTGCCAATCCAGCAACGTACTTAAAGTCACCGGTGGACCACAGGACTTCAAGTTAAAATATATTTAGAGTAATGAACACTATCAGTCAGAAGGCTGTCATTCTCTCTCTCTCTCTCTCTCTCTCTCTCTCTCTCTCTCTCTCACTACGATAACTATTCCCAATGAACCGTATCAGAAGACAAGAACGATATTTCATGAGATAAACAGATGACTGAGGAAGAAACGGGAGAGGAAGTGAAGGAGAGCTGTAAAGGAAGAGAGAAACGAGAGACAAGGCAAAAGGGAATCAAGAAATAAACGAATAACTAAGGGAGAAAAAGTCGGTAAAAAAATGAGAAAAAGGAGAGAGAGAGAACCAGACTAAAATGAATGCTAGGAAGTAGGAAGCTTCGAACAGCCGACCACATAAATCGCATCACACACACACACCGAAGCGGAAGAATGGAGGTCTACCGACCAGGTTTCGAACACCTATAATACCCCGAGACTCAAGTGGCACTCCAGGAGAGGTGGAAAGTCCTAGGGGTCCCAGGGACACTTCGCACCAGTGGTCCCTGTCGCTAGGACCCCTCCTATATTGTGGGTATTCGCAGCTTGGTCGGTAAAACTCCCGAAGTCTTCTGCTTCGGTGGTCGGGGGTTCGAGGCATCGATAGTGCAAGTGAATGAAATCTTTCCACCTTTTCATCGACTTGAGAATGGTCCAGGACGGACCGAAACGTCGTCGTCCCTTCAACTTCTAGTGTGTGGTCTGGTCAACATACTACAGCCACGTTATTGTGACTCATCGCCTTCAAATCTTTCCACGTTTCTTGTGGTTTGTAATATATACATATAAATATATGTGGATACTTAAGTGTATACATAAGATACTTGGAGACTCCGGTATATTATAGAAGACCTTCAGGGCAAGAATTATGCATTTACAGGCAATCTGGATATATTTGGGGGTCTCTCTCCAGTGTATTTGCTTGGGTGTAGCAGGGGCGCCACACGCTGGCAATGGGCAGGCTGATAATATCAAAATTATCGGTCCAGTAGAGCATAAATATTAGATACAATCTGACGTCAGTTAAGTAGGTTTGGGTGGTAGTTGTGGAGTTCGTGGGTTGTGGGGGGTGGTAAGAGAGAGTTGTAGTGATGGTGGTGGCTGTTGGTGGTTGTAGAGTGCTTGTTGTGGTAGTTAGAGGCTGTGTGATTGTGTGGGGTAGTGTTGTTTTGGTGGAAGATGAGATGGTTTTAGTGATATTGAGATGTTTGTAATGGTGGATATGGTGATCAGTGGTTGCCTGGTGGTGGTGGTGGTGGTGGCTGTTGGTGGTTGTAGAGTGCTTGTTGTGGTAGTTAGAGGCTGTGTGATTGTGTGGGGTAGTGATGTTTTGGTAGAAGATGAGATGGTTTTAGTGATATTGAGATGTTTGTAATGGTGAATGTGGTGATCAGTGGTTGTGTGGTGTGGTGTTGCTATTGTGGTGGAGGTGCTGTGGATGTGATGATGGGGGGGGATGATTGGTGTTAACAGTCTTGCTGAAACAGGTTTGTCCGCCTAGATTTTTTTTAATCTTACTGTAATTCCCTGTATTCATAATTGATTTTTTACACTCATTATCAGGATTTCGTCGTCTGCAAATATTGGCACACATGAACTGGCACTCTTGAATAGGTCATTTACATAACTTCTGAAAATATGTGTTGCCACGACCTTAAGGGTCAAACATCCTTCCAGCTCTATGCGTCCCTTCTAACTGTGACCCTCTGATTTTTGTCTGACAGGTACTCCCTCACCCATTTCAGTATTTCCCAGTTATACTTGCATATGTATGCACCTTGAACATCAGCCTTTTATAAGGAATAATTTCATTTTTTTTATTTTACTGGTAAGATGCAGTCTATTTTTTCCCCTGACGTAAATTTTTGGGTGCCAGAGCTAAGAGGGTTAAACTATAAGGCCGATGGAACTAAATCTCACAGTTCTAGAGGATAGGAAGACCAGAGGGATGATCACAACATACAAAATATTGAGGGGGGAATAGATATGGTGAATAATGACAGCCTCTTCTAGTTGAGGGTTTGATACAGATAGATATAGATAGCTAGAAAGTCAAATGAGTCGAAGGACTATAAGAAAATACTTGTACCTTCTTCGGGTAGTTAACAAGTGCAATGTACTAAAAGAAAAAATTGTGAAAGCCACCTCCATCCACAACTTAAAGGCCAGACTCAACAAAGTATTGGAACGTGAAAATATTTAAGTTGTAAAGAAACTGGTACAACAAAGGCTAGTTTGCGGGGCATAAAGAGCTAAACCTCACTCCCCCTCCCCCCCTAGACACTGTTAGGCAAGCAGATACCCACCCACTCATCCACATACCCACCCAATCCTCCAGATACCCACACGCCTACACACACACACACCCACAACTCCACAGCTATTCCACCAGCCCCAAATCTCGTAGTCTCTCGCACCTGCTTTGTGAAGTTATCTTCAAATCAAACTCTTCAATAGGAAATGATTGCCAGACTCAAGTTGCAAGTGCTGCATGCGACCCTCGACCATAAACTGTGCGAGCACCGGGGCTGTGCACTTAACACAATTATGCTGGGCGAATCAGATGGACAAAAACTACAAAGAGAGAACAATAGGCAGGGATAAATCATTATTAACTTGGGTGGGGCTCGGTGGGCAGGTTGGTAGGTAAAAGAGCAGGCAGGATAGAAGAGAAGCAAGCAGGGTGATATGCAGAGAGGCAGGCTAGAAGGCAAGCAGGTAGGGTTGTTACTTTACCGAAAGAAACCAGGGGGCCAGATTCACGAAGCAGTTACGCAAGCACTTACGAACGTGTACATCTTTCCTCAATCTTTGACGGCTTTGGTTACATTTATTAAACAGTTTACTAGCATGTAAACTTGCAAATCAACTGTTGTTAATGTTATAAACCGCCTCCTGGTGCTTCGGAGCTCATTAACTATTTAATAATTGTAAACAAAGCCGCCAAAGATTGAGAAAAGATGTACAGGTTCGTAAGTGCTTGCGTAACTGCTTCGTGAATCTGGCCCCAGGTAAGGTGACATGCAAAGCAGGCAGTCAAGCAGATTAGGGCAGTACATAGGCAGACATGATTTCCTCACTGGTTTAGGGGCTCACCATAGCCCGTGCTACTTGGAACTTTTTGTTCTGAGTAGCTGAATCTAAACTAACAACAACAACATCCTCGCTGGTCATAAAACAACAAATGGAAAGTATCTCAAATCCGACAACTACTCAAAGCTTCACAGATGGATCAGTTGATCAAAGAAATAGATTCTGCTGGAGTAGCAGTTTGCACTACCAACCATGAAGCTTACTGGAGCATGAATAGTGGGTGCTCAACATTACAAACAGAATTATATGCCCTGAAGGAGGCCATAAACTATACAATTGAGAATAATTTACATGATGTCATCATTCATACCGACTCTAAATCTTCGCTCCAGGCATTGTTATCCAACCAGCAAAGAGATAATAAGCAACTCATCACAGAAATCCTACATATAGGAAAAGAAGCACACAACCTAGGGCAGTCAATCACTATAAATTGGATACCAAGTTACCCTGGCACAGATGGAAAGGAAAAGGCAGACTCACTAGCAAAAGCTGTCACTGCTTTAACTGATATACAGGTTAAAATACCTCCACGTTTTTCACAGATTTAGGAGCAAATCAAGAAGAAAATACTCCCAACTATCAAAAGTCGCAACAGAGTCAAAGTAGCGGAAGGAAGATCCATTGCGATATGTTACGAACAAGCCACTTGGTTCTCCTCTTTCAAGCCTGACAAAAAGATATCTAGAGACATTGCAGTAGCCATACACAGACTCAGACTAGGTTACAAATGCTGCTGGGAGGTAATAAACCAATAGTTAAAGAGTGTCATGTATGTGGAACAGATGCAGAGGCGCCACTATTGCATTACTTACTGGAATGTGAAGTAACTGAAGCCCTGCGCATCAAACTCAGCATTAATCCAATGAGATCAGCTGCATTAGATGTAAAATCCACAGCGATTACAACGATTAAAAAAGCAGTTAAAGAGTGGGACACATTAGTGAACACTGTGCATCTACATTCGCTACCAAGATAATGTTATTAAAACAAGACTAAAACCAGTGAGCTAAAACATGAGCGGAAAAGAAACGGGAGAAAAGGAGGAAACCCCACCTCCATTTAAAACTTTACCTAAATATCACAGATCCAAGGTAATCGCGAATAACCGAACTCAATTACGGGCTCACTATAGCCCGTGCTACATGAACATTTCGATCTGAGTAGCTAGATCTAGAAGCACAACATCCTCACTGGTGTACAGACACAGTCTGTACCGCTCCTGTGCCAGGTAAACCCACTACGGGCTCGCCATAGCCCGTACTACTTGTAACTTTTGTTCCGAGTAGCTGAATCTAAACCAGCAACAACATCCTCACCGACAGAGAGAAGGGAAGCAGGCAGGCAAGAACACAAGCAGATGGCAAGCAGCCTGGTAGAACAGGAAGACAAGCAGGTATGGTGATATACGAGCAGTCAGACAGGAGTAGGTAAACAGACAAGCAGGCAAGTAGGCATAAAAAAAAATCCCAGGATATTGTGGGTGATTATATATATTGTATTTCATGTTCTATGGGTTTACAGACTCATTCGTGTATCCATATACTTACCACAGCTGTTTATGTGTGTTTTTTTCCATTGAACAAATGTTATTACGTTGTAGTTCATGCCATATACACTTTCTTTTATTTCAATTATATTGTTTCCTTCTAATACAACATATCAAAATAATTCCTTTACGGGACCTTTAATTTAAAGTTAGATAAACATTGTTTTAGGTGATGTTAGGGACTTGGATACGTGAAGGCGCAAGACAAAGTATACCCAACATAATATATAATATAATATATTCATAAATAATACCCAACATTAACTTTCGAAAATATGTCAAGCGACCCTAATTATATTTTCTTCGTTATTTCGGATGGTACTATGTATTCACCTAGTTGTATTCACACACACACACACACACACACACACACACACACACACACACACACACACACACACACACACACACACACACACACTCATACACGAGCCAGTAACAACTGTCTAACTCCTACGTACCTATTTACTGCTAGGTAACAGGGGGGCATCAGGGTGAAAGAAACTCTGCCCATTTGTTTTCTGCCATCACCGGGGATCGAACCCGGACCCTACGATTACGAATCCCAAGCGCTGTCCATTCAGCCACAGGCCCTTGTAGGCTGACTCATGTTGGTCACGAAATTTGTGGTCTTTGATTACCCAAAGATTTATGCAATCGCATCCAATGCAATAATTTGGCCACAACTGGAAATTGTGCCGTGTTTCAACAGGGAATTTAAATGTAATATTCTGGTAATGAATAGTATATGTGTATTTACTATTTGTTTCTGCAGAATCGAGCTATCAGCGCTTGGACCCGGTCTTTTTAACCCAATTTTTAGTTTTCATCTATTATGTCTACTACATGTATTTCTCTCTAACACAAACACACACACACACACACACACACACACACACACACACACACACACACACACACACACACACACACACACACACACACACACACACAAACACACACACACACACACACACACACACACAGGGGCCTCGTAGCCTGGTGGATAGCGCGCAGGATTCGTAATTCTTTGGCGCGGGTTCGATTCCCGCACGAGGCAGAAACAAATGGGCAAAGTTTCTTTCACCCTGAATGCCCCTGTTATCTAGCAGTAAATAGATACCTGGGAGTTAGTCAGCTGTCACGGGCTGCTTCCTGGGGTGTGTGTGTGTGGTGTGGAAAAAAAAAGTAGTTAGTAAACAGTTGATTGACAGTTGAGAGGCGGGCCGAAAGAGCACAGCTCAACCCCCGTAAAAACACAACTAGTAAACACAACTAGTAAACACACACACACACACACACACACACACATCCCCAGAAAGCAGCCCGTAGCAGCTGTCTAACTTCCAGGTACCTATTTACTACTAAGTGACCAGAAGCACCAGTGACAGAAGCTGTGCCCATTTGTTTTTGCCTTGGTCGGGAATCGAACTCAGGCCCATAAGACTGCGACCCCCTGAGAGCTGTTCACTCACCCCGCGGCCCCCCCTCTCACTGTGTCCTCACCTAGTCGTGCTTGCAAGGATTGAACTGAAAAAGTTATTTCTAATATCTCTGTGGCTCATTTGGGTACTCAGCTTCCACCTATGTCCCCTTGTGCGTGTACCGCCTTTAGTGTGAGTGTGTACTCACCTAATTGTGCTTGCGGGGGTTGAGCTCTGGCTCTTTGGTCCCGCCTCTCAACCTGTGTTGAGCCCGCCTCCCGCCTGTGTGTGAGTGTATGTATGCACTTTAGCCCAAAAATTTATATTTCGATTATCCCGAAGCCTGTACGGCATAACCTTTCCCCTCTCCAGTAGAAAAAATTAATACAGGAAGATAACCTTACAAAGAGCAAGAAGTAGAGCAGAAAACCTCTACTACCACCCCCTTTGTGTGGCGTCTCAGCCCGCCCCTTCTCACCGCTGCCTCCTAACCCGCCAGCTGCTAACATCAACTATGAACCTAATAACACCAACGAAAACCATGAAATGAATTACGTCATTAAAATTCTTTAAGGGAACTCGAAATACGCGTCTCGTCCTCTTCCGTGGACAAGAGACCTTGCATACCCCAGGCGGTTTAGCGGACAAAAGTCCCTATGGCCAGGAGGCCGTAGGGGTCATGTTATCCTTGGGCTGGTCCGGTTAGGGTTGCGTCCGTCTGCCTTCCGGGGGATAATATACAGAAGCTCCTAGAATAAACATAACGTCATAAAACTCGAAGAGTAAGGCTGAATAAATCAGAGGGAACAGCGGGAGCGCCGAGGCACTCAATTATACACAGGCTAAGTCCAATTTATTCAGTTTTCCAGCGTGATATTCCCTCCCCGGTTGCTGGTAGTGTGTGTGGGTGTGTGTGTGTGTGTGTGTGTGTGTGTGTGTGTGTGTGTGTGTGTGTGTGTGTGTGTGTGTGTGTGTGTGTGTGTGTATACTATTTGCGCTAGAGGGGGTTGAGCTCTGGCTCTTTGGTTCCGCCTCTCAACCATCAATCAATTGGTGTACAGATTCCTGAGCTTCTCGAGTTCTATCATATCTACATTTGAAACTGTGTATGGAGTCAGCCTCCACCACATCACTTCCTAGTGCATTTCATTTCAAACTACTCTGACACTAAGAACGTTCTTTGTAATGTCTCTTTGGCTCATTTGGGTACTCAGCTTCCACCTATATCCCCTTGTGCGTGTACCTCCCGTGTTAAATAATCCATCCTTGTCCACCCTGCTAATTCCCCTGAAAATTTTGTATGTGGTGATCATGTCTCCATGAGCTTGTCTTTCTTCCAGCGATGTGAGGTGCAGTTCACTAAGCCTTTACTCATATCTCATGCCTCTTAGTTCTGGGACTAGCCTAGTGGCATATCTTTGAACTTTTTCCAGCTTCGTCTTGTACTTGACAAGGCACGGGCTCCATGCTGGGGCCGCATACTCTTTCTCTCTCTCTCTCTCTCTCTCTCTCTCTCTCTCTCTCTCTCTCTCTCTCTCTCTCTCTCTCTCACACACACACACACACACACACACACACACACACACACACACACACATACTCACCTAGATGTGTTGACCAACTGTGCTACTTTGAAGGGTCAAGTGATTGCTTGAGAGCTCTCGCCTCAGCAAAAGTTGGTTGTTTAATTCAATTGACACTTAGTTATTCTGTATTCGTGTACATATTGCAATGCATTTCTATTTATGTTGACCAGACTACACACACTAGAAAGTGAAGGGACGACGACGTTTCGGTCCGTCCTGGATCATTTTCAAGTCGATTGTGAGAATGGATTAATGACTTGAGAATGGTCCAGGACGGACCGAAACGTCGTCGTCCCTTCACTTTCTAGTGTGTGGTTTGGTCAATATATTTCAGCCACGTTATTGTGACTCCTCGTCTGCATTTCTATTCATCTAGCCCATTTCATTTATTCATTACTATATAATTCATTCTCACATTCCTGTAACTTACCTCTGCCTCAAATTAATTACATTTGACTTTTATCTGATAATATTCTATATGGTTTATCGTGTCTTATCAATTCTGTATTTTCCTAAGGATGGTGAGAGGCAGCGCCTTCAAACTTTCCTTATAGGTTAATTCTCACTGTTTTGGCAAGAGAGTAACTGCAAACTTCTAGACATTTTCCTGTTTTCTCTATTTTTATTTTGTTTTGGGGCGGCACGATGGAGATGCGTACTCAAGACCGAGTCTCATGTACGTTTGCTAAAACATACTGTCTACCTTTCACGAATTCTGAAAGTAATTTTTATGTTTGCTTTGGTCTTATGCTCCCTGGTTTAACTGTCATCTGCCACTCATTGCTTTCTGCTCGAGATGCCTTCTCTCTCTCTTCCTTCACTGATTTCATTACCTTCAATTGTTCTGTTCCTTAATCATAAAACTTTTCCTCAGACCAGTCTCGGGATATTTTTCAGGTCATTCCTAATAAATTGTTTTACATATTTCAATTTCTTTGATTTTCGACATCAGTTATACACCGTCTGCTAATATGGACATATATAGGTTCCCACTCTCTGAATAAAGTCCTTGTTGGCTTATATTATGAAGTTGTTAAGGGTGTTGCAATATTCTTTGCAATGCTGCACTTGTTGAATACTTCCGACGCGAATCTTCTCCCTCGTCGTTGCTCTCTACCTAATGTTTGGAAGATGCTTTCCTATCCCAGCCTGCTGGACCACACCACTGGAAGAGCAGTGATTAATTTTTTCTACAAATGAAGAAAAGCTCAGTTCCTTCATAATTTTTAATTTTATTGTCAGTTCAACAGTGAAGCTGCATATTTCAGGGATTATGTAGTATGTATGTGCATTATGAGGTTTTCTTTAGCTTGGATGGAGAGAGAGCGAGAGTGTGAGAGAGAGAGACAGGTGGGAACGTAGACAGGCACATGAAAAATGTGGCAGATATAAACAGAGTCAGCTGAGAAGATGACGACGGTACCAAACCTGTTTGTTTACCTGTCTCTCTCTCTACCCTTACTCGATTGTTTGCCTGCATGTTTGCAGTATGAGCTCACTACCAACCCTTCATCACAATTCCATTCATATCGACGAAACAATCTTTACCTTCCATCCCTGCCACATTACAACTTTATACATATATAAACAAAATGATGAATTATATGTATAACTCTCTCTCTCTCTCTCTCTCTCTCTCTCTCTCTCTCTCTCTCTCTCTCTCTCTCTCTCTCTCTCTCTCTCTCTCTCTCTCTCTCTCTCTCTCACTGTTACCTGAAGCAAGTCTACCTGTCTCTCACCGTTACCTGGAAAAAGCCTACCTATCTAACACTGTTACCTGGAGCAAGCTTAATTGTTTCACGGCGTTACCTGACGTATATTTACCTGTCTCATGTCACAGTAATAATTGATGGATTGAGCACTAACTATTGTTTCTATTTCCACTTAGAGATGAGATGAGATATCTCATCTCTAAGTGGAAATAGAAATCTCATCTTAATCTTGAGATAAGATATCATTAAAAGTTATTGAGATCATCTTACGTATCTATTTACAATGAATCATCTACATTGTTATTATAAATGCTTGTGGTACCTCGTGAGGGGCTTAATCTTCATAAATCAATCGTTATTAGAGAAATTGTATGATAACATTATGACCTATTATATATGTTCATTAGGGGTCTTGTCATCAATATTGAGATCTAAAGTTTCAATTTCAGGAATTTAGTATCATTAGGAAGCTTAAGAAATGCTTAAGTATCATTAAGTATCATTAGGAAGCTCAGTTGCTGTTGCTTAAGTATCACCTTCTGGAGACATTGCCAGTCGCAGGTCGTGTATCGTCGGCCCTGAAGGAACCAGCGATGACCCCAAGTCCTGAAGTATAAATCAGTAAGCAAGCTTTAATTTGTGTTCCTGCTGTAGTTCCATCTTGCCACAGGAACGCTTCCGTTATCATCTGGTGGGCACGTTCGTTAAGCAGTTATACTCTTATCGTTATCTTACTGCTCATATATACGAGAGGTCGAGTTAATAAATCGTAAGTGGTGAAATTAAGGCCATTAGTATTCTTGAAGGATAAACTGCATTATTTCCAGCAGGAGAGACTGCCATTATCACCTGAATAAGTGTACGCCTCTTGCATGCAGAGGGAGGACTCGTCAGTGCGCGTTCATTGGTAATTCCCAATGCAAGACCCGTAGTTTCAAACCAATTGCGTCCCTCATTCTTGATATGATGAGCGTCGCGTTTCGGCCATTAGCTCCGTTAAGCGATAAACAAACGCAGGGTGAAAGGACCCTTGTGAACATTGGCACAGAAGATCAATTTTATAAGGAGCTCCCCAAAAGGTTCTACGTGTGTGAGGTACTTGTACACAGTATCAGCTGCGGCGGTAGCGAGTTCTCTGTCAGTATACTAGTATACCTCCTGTTGTATTCAGAGATAGATATCTCTTGATTTAACCCGTGTAAACAGAGCACCTAGCAACACGAAAGCCCTCGACCTGTTTGTGTTTGCGAGGCCTTTGAGAATTATTGTTATAGAGATTGTGCTTTTTAGAGATTGGATCGTACAGCACTTAGGTCATCTTAATTATGTTACTGTGTGACTTTACACTCGTAACTCTTTGATTATCTTTCCTCATTAGCGTCTTCTGCGTAATAAGTCACATGTTTGGTCTTGCTTTATTGTGGTTAAGAAATTTCCTAATGAATGCCTCTGTTAATTTTTATTCCTTCTATTATATTTTTGTTCTAAATAGACTCTGTCTATTCTTGTGTTGTTTTACGTATTCTCATTTAAAAAGTTATTATTCTGTTTATCCATTATATTTTTTTTGAAGAGGTTTCTATTAGTTATTAAAACAATATTAACATCTTTTTCTATCAAAATCTGCATTAATAGTAGAGTGGATTATGTATAAAACAGGAATCAACGGTTTAAACCTTACCGTTTCCCACTTCATAAAATTCAGTAACTGTTTTAGTTTCAACAATGTCGGAACATCATGGACATTGGGTAGCATTTAGTTACTGAATTTCTGTTGTACGTCTTGGAGCGTCAACGTCGTAGATAACGTATGTGTCTAAGACGCAGTATATGTGGCTCATCCTTACTACCGAGGTAATGGACCTCGATATTGGTCTCTCTGAGCCCTTGGTTTCTCGTTTAGATCTACAGAGAATAGATCCACAATCGACTTGAGAATGGTCCAGGACGGACCGAGACGTCGTCGTCCCATCACCTTCTAGTGTGTGGTCTGGTCAACAATCAACTTACATCTACAGAGTTCACTCTTTCCAAAAGCCACTGGTCTTCAAGCCAAAAGTGTCGAGATTGTGATGGTCGTGTGTTTGATGGTGTTTACCATCAAACACACAATAAATCAGGTGTCCAACCACTTGAGCTGGACGGTAGAGCGACGGTCTCGCTTCATGCAGGTCGGCGTTCAATCCCCGACCGTCCAAGTGGTTGGGCACCATTCCTTCCCTCCGTCCCATCCTAATTCCTTATCCTGACCCCCTTCCCAGTGCTATATAGTCGTGATGGCTTGGCGCTTTCCCCCCCCCCCCTGATAGTTTCCTTCCCCTTCCCACAAGGCAGCAACATCAGCACATTCAGGAAGCAGCCTGTTGTGTAGTGGTTAGCACATCCGCCTACTTTTACGCTGGTCACGTGAGAAATGCTTGATTCAAATCCTGGTCAAGTGGGACGATTGGGCACAGTTCCTTCACTCCTCACCTCTATGTACTCAGCAGTAATTGGCGCTCTAGATGATAAAACTATCAAGTACATTAGAGTAGAAAATGTAAGGAATTCTACAGTAGATATTTTGCTTCATATGAAATAGGTAGAATTTTTATCTATTTTCATTCATGCATGTGTCCTATTTTTAAAACTTGCTGAATTATAACCACATCTTCTTGAGAGGTTATCTTGAGATGCTTTCGGGGCTTTAGTATCCCCGCGGCCCGGTCCTCGACCAGGCCTCCACCCCCAGGAAGCAGCCCGTGACAGCTGACTAACACCCAGGTACCTATTTTACTGCTAGGTAACAGGGGCATAGGGTGAAAGAAACTCTGCCCATCAGTAATACTAGCTGGTTATTTATTACATTTGCCTAAAACTCTATTAACATTATTTGCATTTATCTGTCATAAATCAGATTCATCTAGTCTATAACGTTATGCCACAAACTCTGACCACAGTGACCACCAACGAGCCAGCTCGGCTCCTTACAAAGTTATCACCTTGTTGGTCAGCAATAAACCAATCACCATCGCAGATTGCAACGCTGCAATTAATGGAATTTCTTGAAATTAACTTGGACCCAGACAACTGTGGACCACAGTGGGAGCACATATGAACAAATTCCACCATCACATAGTATCAAGAACATCACATAGTATCAAGAACATCACATAGTATGCGTTATTATTTGTTGATACATCAATATCTTGTAATAAATCAAAACAAACTCAACATGTGAATATTTCTTCCTTGAGGGCCCACAGGATATTATGCACATATCAACAGAAATCCTTGCACTGTACCCACATTTTGCTTCCAGTAGATGAACGACATATGAGATTCAGAAACAAGTAGTGTATTGTGAGGACTAATAATAAACAGAAGCTTCCCTATGACTCTGTAATATCCCTATTGGCCAAACTATTATGTATTAACGACAAGACCTACCATTAATGTATGATGTCTTACTGTAAATATGTAGCTCTTGTAATAGCACTTTCTCTGTAACTAGCTGACATTGTATCTATAAGGTGTAAAGGATTGAAGAAATTATTTATGTAATAATCTAAGATGAGGTCTGATAAAGACCTTTTGTGCCCTCTGTAATGCTTTTGCGCTACCGCTCACAGGATGAATATGGGGTGCACAATAAACTAGCCGCCTTCGGCGGCAACAATCATATCAACAGTCTAATGCTGTGGCCAATATGGACATTTCGAACGGTCTTTGGCTTTTCTGTATCTAGCATTCCTTCTCTCTGATATGTGGTAAATTAGGACACGAATGATATGATAGTCTGGCATTGTTCTGCTGCAGATAGGCTGAAGACAGAGATGGCTAGGTAAGGGCTCCTCCTCCCTCCACTAGTTCGAAACGCCAAGCCGCAGTTCCTTGGGTGAATTAGGGGCAGCCAACAGAAAATGACCAGCATGAGGAGACCCTCAGAGCAAGAAGGCAAACACAGCCTTTTCCTACTGCAGTCTCAAACAATGTTCCTTAATCAGATTTTCTCGTGTTGATGAGGATGCTTCTAGCTCTGTACCTGTTGTGCCCTGAAACAGCCTCGGTAACCAGCTCTTGTGCCCTGAGACGACCTCGGTAACCAGCTCTTGTGCCCTGAGACGACCTCGGTAACCAGCTCTTGTGCCCTGAGACGACCTCGGTAACCAGCTCTTGTGCCCTGAGACGATATTTATTGTACCCTGAGACCTGATCACTCTTGTGTGTGTCAGTTGGCTGCCTCAGGGATCAATACATATTTACATTAGCTAAGAGATAGCGGTGAATCCTCTCCAATATACATTCCAGAGATAACTTGGTGCAGTGAATCAAAAGTGAAGCCTTGTATAAAAAACTAATTTAAGAGTATTATCGTTTCTCGTGTGTTTAATACGTTGTTAATGCTCCATCTGTATTTAGTCGTATGATTTTATTCTCATATTGTTCATCCTTCACTTTATTAGTCCTTTATTAGTCATTTATTAGTCCTTTATTTATTATTCACTTTATTAGTTTATTTAGCATTTTTGTTTTATCATATTTCTGAAGAGTTACACAGAATGATTAGTCACACGAGATGGTATGTCGGACACTTGTGTGGGAGACGCGCCTTGCTGGCGTCTGGCTAGGCCTTCTGTCGACTCAGCACCTTGGGAGAGTAGTCAATAGCTATATGTTCAGTTTGAACGAAGATAAGGCAAGATGCACAGATATGTCAACCCATGGTGGACAGGCCACCGAACTTTCAAACCTCCTCTCTATCTACACCCGCATCCTCTTCCTGAATTTCATCTCCCCATCCCTCTACCTCCCCCATCCTTTCCAATCCCTATGGAAATCAAAGCGAAGCAAGATGATTGGTGAGGAATCTAGAGAATTTAAATGCACCAAAGTTATGTGAGAAAACACTACGAATAAGGTATATCACTTCTTCAGTCAGAGAGTAGTTAGCAAGTTGAATGTACTGAAAGGGAAGTAAATGCAGTTAAATCCAAGGATAGTTTCAGGATATGGTTAAGTAAGATGCAAGAGACATAGTAACCGGTGACTGAAAATTGGCGCCCAGGAGCTTAAACTCACCCTGCAAACACATATGATTAAGGACATGTAGGTGGATATACAGAAGGGAAAGGACGAACGGCCTCGTGAATTGTGTACTTCTTCGCAAGTTTTAAAATTCTTAGTTGCTAAATTTTGCAATGGCATCACACTTTTAGTTTGCTTTCTGAATTCCACAATTCTTGCTTAGCTAAATGAATTGTGGGGTTCAGTCCCTGAGCCCATTATGTGCCTCTGTAACCTTTTCCACTACCGCCCATAAGATGGGTATGGGGCGCATAATAAATGAACTAAACTAACTTTCTGAATTCTACATTACATTCACAATTCTAATTTCCTTTCAAGATTCTGAATTGCCTTTGAAATTCTAATTTGATTTCTAAATTTTGTATTGCTACTAAATTCTAATTTGAATTCAAAATTTGTATGGCTACTAATTTTTAAATTTGCCTTCTGAATTATGGCGTGAGTTCAAAACATTTTTTTACATATTTTCCAATTTATTCCCCTATTAAACACATCCCACACTGCTTCCTTACTAACGATTCAATTCGACAGTGCTAATTAAAACCCGCCTTTAACTCTTAAATTCCCGTTAACTCGTCAATTTTGCATTGCATTCAAAATTCTTCAATGTTTTCTATGTTTACCATCTATTTCTAAAATATAAATGGGTTTGTAATTTTAAGAATACATTATAAATTCTTCATTGCATTCTACATTTTTATTTCTTCTCAAAATTCTGCAATGCCTTCAGAATTCTGCACCAGCTTGCACCATCATCTTAATCTCGAATTCAGCTTAACCTCACAAATGCTTCTCATTCAAACAAATTCAATGCTACCTCAAGATAATCCTCACACATACAGTTTAGAAAATATATATAAATACTACAGAATATACCTCTAGTATTTCCCCTCACAAATTCCCAGATTGCCTATCATCAAGCAATAAATTCCAAGGTAACATAAATTTTGCGCTACCCTCATAAATTCTAGGCAACCTTGAGATAAAGAAGTATGAGAAGAGGGGAGGCTAGACTCCTGTTGATAATGGATTTGGCTAATGAAGTCGTAACTTACAAGGGTCCGTGGTCTGCTCTGACTCACAACACAGTCAGAGTTCTTATAGTGTGGTGTTAGGAACTGTGGTTGATAGTATTATGAAACTACCTGCAGGAATATTATTGTTTTCTCTCTCTCTCTGTCTCTCTCTCTCTCTCTCTCTCTCTCTCTCTCTCTCTCTCTCTCTCTCTAAGAGGAATATTGACTATAGATGATCTCTACGACTTTGCTTGGCTCCTTACATGTCACTATTGAATATATTATAAATATTTTTTTTTTAAAGATTTGGGGTCTAAGCTCATAGAAACAACAAAAGACCCCAAGAGCAGCCAGCTTTCATCTCCAGTGCCTCAATACAGAGGGGAACAACACAGTGTATTCATAGTTCCCTGTTCATTAACCAAGAAGCCTGGGGGGGAACACGACATCTTGTGACAACTTACTTTGCACACTCTATGTAACCAATGTTGTAATCCACCTTGAGGAATTAAGTTTAAAATAAGATATATTATATATATATATATAACTGAAAACTTGTTCGCATATATATATATATATATATATATATATATATATATATATATATATATATATATATATATATATATATATATATATATTTTCATCATATATATATATATTTTCATCAGAAGGAAGTTAAAAAAATTCTCCAAAATTAATTTTACAGTTTCATATCGCGTAACGCTAACAGATGCGTTTCACTGAACCTGTCAACATTTTCAACGGCGGAGGGGAAGTATATATTCAACTTAGCTTGAGCAACTTAACAATCCACCAAATAGGACGAGATTAAAGGAATTGTTGCATGGAGCTAAGGAATATTTTTGCACTTTCTCCGGCTTCCTATGTTCTTATGGAGGCTTGAGGAGTACACTGAATGTTTTGCCTTAGTCTTGAAATTGGTAGAATATACCATAAAATTGACTTCAAGATTTCCTTTCAAAATTCAATTTTTGTTCTGGTTTGTTGTTGACTGTGATCAAACTTTCAATAAATAATAATAATAATAATAATAATATGCCAATAATAATAATTAAATATAGTGATAACAGTGAAAATTGAGGTTGAAATAACATTTAAGTGTTCCATTTCCCCTTCTTTATCTAAGCTCGCTCACCCTCTTTACCACCTCTCTTTATCTCTGTCATTATCGTCCCCGAGTTCCATTCCGGCTCCCTCTCCTTCATATTACACTTACTCCGTTATTTATCTTCCTTTCTCCATTACCACTGCCTCTTCCATTTGCCCATTATTGCTCTCTTTATCACTCCCTCAGTTAATGTACAGTTCAACCACCTCCTTAACATTGTCTAATCTCCTCTCATTTCTCTCTCTCTCTCTCTCTCCTCTCTCTCTCTCTCTCTCTCTCTCTCTCTCTCTCTCTCTCTCTCTCTCTCTCTCTCTCCCTCTCTCTCTCTCTCTCTCTCTCTCTCTCTCTCTCTCTCTCTCTCTCTCTCTCTCCCTCTCTCTCTCTCTCCCTCTCTCTCTCTCTCTCTCTCTCTCTCTCTCTCTCTCTCTCTCTCTCTCTCTCTCTCTCTCTCTCTCTCTCTCTCTCTCTCCATATCTTCTAATCTTTCCACCACTTTACTTCTTCCTACTAGTATATATTTTATTATTTTTTTCTGTAACTTCCACTTTCCCTTTTCCATTTGTTCTTACATTATCTGTTTCTCCAAATCGTTTATTTTTTTGTATCACTTTTTATTTATGTTTATTCCATTCTTCACATGACGTACATTTACTTAACACTTTTCTTCACTCCCTCCTTACCTCCTCTTTCTTCTAGCTACTTTATTCCTCTTCTCTTTCACTCTTAACCTCTCTTTTCATTGGTCTCTCTATTACATGCTTGTCATTCTCTCCCTCTTCTCGTTCTGATTCATTTTCTTCTCTCTCTCTATATATACATATATGTATATTAATTCTTTCTCGTTCTCTCCATCCCATCTCTTCCTCTCTGCCTTCCGTCCCCCTCTCTACCTGCATCCCTCACTTCCTTCCTCCTTGCTTTCCTTATCTCTCTCCCTCCACCCGATTACTAAGTCACTCCCTAAATCCCTCCTTTTCCTATCTCTCTCACACATTCCCTATTTCACATCCACCATTCCATTTTCATCTCCGTAGATGAGGGAGATGAATCTCCCTATCTTCTTTACTCCTTCCATCTCTCCTTCTCTCCCTTGCCCCTCTCCTTCTTGCCTTCTTCCCTATCACCCACCATCACCATGGCTCTCACGTTCGCTCTCAGCTCCTGGGTGTCATCGTTGTCGTTCTGGCCTACGTTCTTCCTATGATTTATGAACGTGTGACTTCAATTAAAAGGTCTGGTGCCCGTGGTCATTTGCACAGGGGAGAGGGGGAGAAGAGACGGGAGAGGGGAGATGAGGAGAGGAGAGGTGAGAAGTTAGGCCAGGACTTATGAGGTTCAAGAGAGGGGTGAAGAATAAGAGGGGGTTGGATGTGGGGTGAGAGGCGAGTTAGGTTAGTTGGGGGTTAAAGAAAGATTAGAAAAAAAGTAGAGGAGAACAGGTGGGTAAGTGAGGATTTACTGGATAAATGTAGGAGAGGATAAAGATTGGAACTGTGTGAATGAGTAGCAAGTCTGGGATGAGAGTTGTTGTGGCCTGTCAGTAGAGGATTGTATTTAGAATCAAAATCAGACGTTAATTCATTGATTGATGAAGATTAAGCCACCGCAAGAGGTGGCAACAATGAGTAGCCCGTTGGCGAATCAGATGCTTTATTCGTAATCACATATCGCTTTAATTCGTGCTAGACTGAATGGGTGATTCAGTAGCAAAGTTACATTTACAATGTAATTTACAGTACCAAGCAAACTCGTACAACAAACTTAAAAAGCCTTTAGCTTACAACTCGTGTGGTTATATATTAGCAAAACACTGAAATAGTAGTAGTGATTACAATAGCATTAGTAATAATATTAGCAACACTAGCAAAAGTAGCAGAAACTACAATTTAATTTACTTGATTTATTTATTCAACTAAGTCACTGAGGATATGTGCAGAAACAAAAAAAGACCTCTACACCAGCTGTGTGCTTTTGTGTGTGCCCTGTGTCCGATAGGATCAGATTTACAGACGTCTCACCATAGCAATATCCTGGCTGACCTCACAAAAGTGGTCTTTTGTAGAGGTTCATTAAATCGGGTTCGGTCTAGTGATATAACGCTGATCGCTTCTGTGGGATTTGTCTCTAGGAAGTGGTAGGTGCCCACACTGGGGGAAGTCCTAAACCTCTCAACATGCAACTATCGTGGTCCTCGAAGATCCCTTCATGTATTTATTGAGTGTATACCTAACGAGCATATATACAGCAATCTCAAAACAACGTAAAAGTATAGTTTTTAATGTTTCTGATGCTATGGCCCCCACACAATTGAAGAAATTGTGAGAAATACTTTATTAAAATTAATGAGATCAAAATGACACTGGTAGGAAAAGTAAGATGATAGGAATATTGAAAAACAAAGCAGAAAGAAATAGAAGAAGTCAGAACCAGTAGAGAGGTAGAAGTAATGAAAGCAGAAGGATAGAAAAGAATGTGAGGGAGCGAAGAGAATAGAGGAATGGCGAGTGGTAGGTGCATGGTGAGTGGAAACATTGAGAGATAAGATAAGAGCAAGAAAGGACGAAGAACGGAGTCCACGATTCCAGGGGAATAGTGCAAAAATGTGAGAAAATTAGAAAATGAATGAGTGATAAATAATACATAGAGATCAGAGAGAGAGAGAGAGAGAGAGAGAGAGAGAGAGAGAGAGAGAGAGAGAGAGAGAGAGAGAGAGAGAGAGAGAGAGAGAGAGAGAAGAACGAAGGTAGACTAAGAGAATGAGAGAGCAGTGAAAGATTAAGATAAATAGTATTATTTTACCGACAAAATATGAGCTGTAGGATGACAATTACAAAAAAATGGAAACAAAACCAAAAAATATTAAAAGATAATAAACCCGAGTTACAACAATAAAACAAATCTTCAAAAGGATTAAAAAATATATAAATAATAAAGAAATATTACAACACTTCATAACTTTTGACTCACGTTCAAGGCCCTTCAGCACGTGAGGAGATTATAACACATAAGACTAGCATATAATTACCATTCCACTTGGGGTCCTACAAGGGATCCTCACTCCCTTCTTCCCTCAAGTTCCCCTGATGACTGCTGATCCTCAAATCCATTCAGGCAATTATCAAAAGGAGGAGTTTTTTTTCTAATGGAGCTGAAAGAGGGGGAAGAGGGGGTTGAAGAGGGGGGTTGAAGAGGGGGTTGAAGGGGGGGTTGAAGGGGGTTAGGGTGTAGATCCTTGCGTCAGTCGACCCTTGACGATTGTGACGTATATATTTTTTTTTACGTGTATATACTTTTGCTTCACTTTCTCTCTTAGTGTTTTAATTTGTTCGTCTTTTGTCGATAACTTCCTATCCTTCTTGTAGTGTTTCTAACTCTGTTCTCATCGGTTATTTTTCGCTCTTCTTCATTCCAATTTTCAATAGTGTCTACATGTTCTGGTCATCTTCCTCTGTTGGTTTCTGTTTGTCTCTGTTGGTCAATGTTATAGAGGACCTGTTGGTTTGTTTTTGGTGCCTCTTGGTCTCTGTTGGTTCCTGTTGGTCCCTTGTTGGTCCCTGGTTTTGCTAACCTTATTTTCTTTGTGTTTCCCGGTATATGAACTTATGTTCCCACATCTCACATTGTTTTCCTTTCCAGACAACTTCCTCCACACTGTCTCTGGTACCTCCAACACACCTCTACACTGTCTCTGGTCACTCCAGTGCCCCTCCACACTGTCTCTGGTCCCTCCTGTGCTCCTCCACACTGTCTCTGGTCCCTCCAACATTTCCTGCATTAATTATTATTATCTGTCTTCTTTTAATCTCTTGCTTCCTCAGTTTTTTTCTTCAGTTTTTTCATCTTTCTCTTCACTTCTCAGTCTTCATTTTTTCTTTTTCTTTTAAGTCCAGCGTTCATAAGGAATGGATAAGTTCAACGTTCGCAACTGATTCGTTTAATGATCTCATGGCTTTTCATTGTGAATAAACTTGTCTTAGTGATAAGTTGCGAACATGTTAGTAACAGGACGAAGGAGGAGGAGTCAGTTGCGTACCAGAGCCTTCATGTAGTCGGTTGATTGACAGGATTGTTCTTGCTTATGTTCGTTTTGAGCGAATATATTCCTGGTGAGAGTAAATCAATGAAAAAAAATATGACTGCTGATGGAATGATGTTCTGGAGAATGGTACAACTAGCATAAGGCTATTGATGGCTGATCGCCTTGAGTTGTGGTGGCCAAATTCTCTGATCTTCGTCTGCCTGTATTCTCTCTCTCTCTTTATTCTTATTCCCTCCCGACCCTGTCTCTCCCCCCTTCAATGAGCCATTTACTTAGCGTCCCCTTTGCCTCCAGCTTTGTTTATAATCACGTCCGGAGCTTTGCCAAGGAGCCAGGCACGGCAGCTTGTGTCACGTGCTAGTCCTTGTTTCCATCAGGATGCTCCTTCATACTGGGTGAGGTGCACAGCCACCAGCTTCAACCCGAGTGGGGGAGACTCTCAACCCAAGGAGCAATTGATGCGGTCCTTGGCAGTGGGGGTTCTGATTGTATGAAGTATGAGCAGGAGGGTGAGGCTAGGAGCTGTGTGAGAGAGAGAGAGAGAGAGAGAGAGAGAGAGAGAGAGAGAGAGAGAGAGAGAGAGAGAGAGAGAGAGAGAGAGAGAGAGAGAGAGAGAGAGAGGGAGGGTGAGGCTAGGAGCTGTGTGAGAGAGAGAGAGAGAGAGAGAGAGAGAGAGAGAGAGAGAGAGAGAGAGAGAGAGAGAGAGAGAGAGAGAGAGAGAGAGAGAGAGAGAGAGAGAGAGAGAGAGAGATTGCGTCAAATGGTTGAAAACTGGAAACGATTTGGGAGTGAAAAAAACTAATGAGTGTCTATCCCACCATTTAAACAAATTGAATATATTACAGCATCACTCAAACCACATATTATCTCTTATATTAAACACTCTCCTCCTCCTCCTCCTTCTATCCCACGGTTTCCCTCTCTCCCTCTCTCCCCCATGACCTACTCTATGCATCTACAACACTCATTTTCTACAATTTTGCTCATACCAAAACGTGTCTATGAAGAATTAAGCATGAATCTATTGTCGACAAACCGGGTATAGGTTTCAGTTATTAGCTCCAGTATTTAAGCTTCAAGAACGGGTTTGTTCACATTACAGAGTTCTTTGAAGGCTCCAGTTAGATTTAATAATACATAGATGTTTTTATCTGTCATATTTAATGTTTGATTTAAAGTTAAAACGAAGTTAAGTAGATCCTAGATATTTTTGTCCTTTGCCATATATTCCAAAAATTAATTCATATTTAATTTAGTCTTACGAGAAAGGTTTTATATCCCCTTCTCTTCACTTATTTATTGTCCATGAACACGTTTTTCTCTTCCAGTGTTTGATCACCCTTCCTCTTACCATATATACTTCCTCCTCTTCCATATATACCCCACTTCTGACATTTTTCTCCCTAACACTTCTTCCTTCCTCTATATACTCCTCCCCCTTTCCCTCCCTGGAGAGCCCTTCCTCAGTTCCCCCTCCATACGCACTTCTCCTGAATAGCTTTATGGCCTAAGCCTAACATACGGTCCATAAATTAGTTTTATGTTGCTCTCCGACCCTTTAAATGGTACGGGTGGTGGACCAGTGGACCACCGTAATCCACCAACCCGTCGATGGACCAATGTATCAGCCCCAATGTTTGTGGATTACTGTACCGGAAGTGTACCAGTCGACTAACGGCTGGCCATTGTACCTTCAGAAGATAAATGGACCGGAAATGAACCTGTACACTCCTCACTCAACGAAATAGTTTTCGTATCCACGTGAGCCGGTGGCTGAGCGGACAGAACACTGGACGCGTGATCATGTATTCCCGGGTTCGATCCCAGGCGCCGGCGAGAAACAATGGGCAGAGTTTCTTTCACCTTGATGCCCCTGTTACCTAGCAATAAATAGGTACCTGCGAGTTAGTCAGCTGTCATGGGCTGCTTCCTAGGGGTGGAGGCCTGGTCGAGGACTGGGCCGCGGAGACACTAAGCCCCGAAATCATCTCAAGATAACCTCAAGATAACCACCCAATATGAACCACTGTGCGTGAAGCAGACTGAACCTCCCTGGCTGCATCAGCCATTGCAACAGGCTTCAGAGATGATATAAACTAATTTGAAGAAATAAATTTGAAGCTGATGACTAGTGAAGAGGTCATTAGACCATCCGAAGGGTCCCCTAGTGGGTCCTTGTAGACGTCTCGGCTTGACTTAAGACTCAATAGGAGCTGCTCCCTTACATAGTAAGCGACATTATGCTACTGTTTCTTTCGTTTGTTTCGTCGTGGTTGAAAGTCAACAATGTTTATAAAAAGCGAAGCGAAAGAGAGAGAGAGAGAGAGAGAGAGAGAGAGAGAGAGAGAGAGAGAGAGAGAGAGAGAGAGAGAGAGAGAGAGAGAGAGAGAGAGAGAGAGAGAGATGGAGACGAAAGGAGAGAGACGGGAAGGTGTGTGCAAGTAGACTACCACTCCATAATAACTCACTGGAGCACCACTTCTAAAAACACAACCACTTTTTTTTATTAGCACATTTAGGTACATGTGCATTTGTGCAGCTGCCCTAGACTATATGAAGGGGAGTACAGTGTGTCAAAAAGCTAGCTACGTGATGCTAAAAAATCTCCATCTCTCAGGATGGTTAGTCATACAGGATCATATGTTTAGTAGCCTTCACTGGCAAATTTTGGGTGCAATATGAGAATATCTTCAAGAACACGAGAGTGAATAAATTGCAAAGCTCCAGGTACCTCATGCCAACGGGTCTGAATGGTCTAATAACTAGGCACAACCCAGACAATACATCACAACATCTCTGGGAATCGACGTCCCTGATTAGCCAGGAGTGTGAGCGTCCGGAATCCTTGCGACCAGTGTCTGGAGGTGGTACTTAGACGTACAGATAGTGATTACAGGTCTCCGACGGCCCAAGATGCCATTACCAAGAGACGGTTGTACCATTTGTCGAACCTCTGACTTCCCAGCCCACAACCCCACCATTCTCCACCCCTCATTCCTCTCGTGGATCCTGGTTATCACTTTCTATTCGAAATGAAGTTGAAAAATTTACTCTACTCCAAGTTCGTTTTTCTCCTTTTAATGCATGTGACGCAAGTAACTAAATGATGCATTTTCTTGGAGCATCATGTCTTGCATTTGTTGCATTTCCTTTAACATCATCAGAAGCAGGTTTGTTGTTGTTGTTGTTGTTATTCATGATTCGCTACCTGGAACAAAGTTCCAAGTAGCACGGGCTATGGTGAGCCCGTAGAACATTGGAAGCAGGTGGAAAGTGAATTCAAAGGAGGAGACAACGGTATATATATTGCTTCTAGGTGTTAAGAGGGTATATCTATACATCGAAATGGGAGAAAATCTCATATCCAAACTGTTATCATAGGTTGGATATGAGATGCTTGGGGTTTAGCCTCATTAAACTTTAATGAGTGAATGTATGTTTTATGAGGGGTGTCATACTGTGGGTGCCCATCGACCCAGTGCCCCCCATGCAAAGAGGTATAGGCTCAATGCCCCCTTCACGAAGTCTGTAAGAGTGAGTTTGGGACTTGTTCAGTCCCAAGTCTATAGACTTTAGCAATAGTTTAAATGAGAAAATCATTTAATGGGATTTCTGTGCGTTTGGGAATAGTTTAAATAATAGTGAATTAAGATATTGATTTTCAAAACATATGAGAATGTAGATAATTTATTTCATAATTTGCCCCGAGGGGCGAATTTAGTGGGCAGCGCCACTGTGAGTGGACACACCACCATAGTGACAGTATTGGGCAGTGCCACTCATCTTGTGAGTGGACATACAGCCATAGCAGCATGTACAACACTCCCCAATAGGAAGAAAACCCGCTGGGTTGTTTATCGTGTTTTCTTCCTACTGGGGAGTGTAGATGGTGTGATGATGTGCACAGAGATGAAGACAGTGTTTACGAAAGGTTGTTACAGCAATGGGAGAAGAGGGGGAAGATGTTTGTGAAGATGGTAATGGAGGGTGTGTGATCCATGCACCTGGCAGACCCGGGCCCCGCCGGGTACCCCATCAAGTGTATATATATATATATATATATATATATATATATATATATATATATATATATATATATATATATATATATATATATATATATATGTGTGTGTGTGTGTGTGTGTGTGTGTGTGTGTGTGTGTGTGTGTGTGTGTGTGTGTGTGTCTGTGTGTGTGTGTGTGTGTGTGTGTGTGTGTGTGTGTGTGTGTGTGTGTGTGTGTGTGTGTGTCTGTGTGTGTGTATATGTGTGTGTGTGTGTGTGTGTATAACGTATAAACACATACACATATTCCTGGTCGAAGATGTGATATATTTCCGATGAACTAACAGCATTTCGCGGTAAATCACGGTGTAATATCGAGGCATGATTAACGACACAACTGGCTTGTTTTCCCTGCTTATTACCGTAATACCCACCCAATGGTCGCCATGCCCTGTTTTGGAGAGGTAGGCGTAGGGGGGGGGGGTATGGGAAGAGGGGGAGGGGGGTGAGTATACCCCTCCCCCCACTCCCCGATATCAATCATCCAATCCACGTTCATAAAAACTCTTTTCGAATGAGTCATGGGCCAATAATTCCGTGTATTTGCCCTTATAATTATGCATCGCTCTATGCGTCGGAACGGAAGAGTTTGGTCGTAACCATCATTCAGAGGCAGTTAGCTGGTTCAGAGCGAGGCTGGGGAAAATATGGAGTTGGGGAGATATGTTACATTAATTTTTTTGGGGGGGGGAGGAAGGGGGAGATTTAAACTCAGTAGCTATTTATCTGTATATTACCTTCAGGTGACCCAAGTTACCTGAAGGTTACATCAAGCAGGTGATCTTAGTTACTGGGGCGCCAGTACCTTTGTCATCACCTGTTGTTGTTTAAGATTAAGCTACTGGGAACAAAAAGTTCTAAGTAGCACGGGCTATGGTGAGCCCGTAGAGGACTTACCTGGCACAGGAGTGAGGCTGTAACTTTTGTCAACAGCATTCCCATCAGCGTCGTAAATAACTTTCTACGGGAGGAAATTTCCGTAATTCAGGCACAATTACAGTCCAGGTGCAGGCGATGAGTCACAATAACGTGGCTAAAGTAAGTTAACCAGACCACACACTAGAAGGTGAAGGGACGACGACGTTTCGGTCCGTCCTGGACTATTCACAATCGACTTGAGAATGGTCCAGGACGGACCGAAACGTCGTCGTCCTTTCACCTTCTAGTGGGTGGTCTGGTCAACAGTCCAGGTATTTTTAATATAATAACCAATGAAAAGGCTCTAAAGTAGTATGACTATATAGCACCACAAGCCACTCCTCTCGTATCTCCAAAAGCCCAACCCCCCATACACTCCACTACATCAATCCCAAAATCGCACCCTTCCACTACAACCCACATCAACCATCCACACCCACCACCCTCCACTTCTACTACAGCACAACGACCATCATTTCCTCCACCACGACCACCCTCACACCTCCCCTTCTTACTGGTGGCTAGGGAGAGACGCCGAGACAGGCAGGTGGAGAGACAGGGAGACAGGCAGGTGGATAGACAGGGAGACAGGCAGGTGGATAGACAGGGTGACAGGCAGGTGGATAGACAGGGAGACAGGCAGGTGGATAGACAGGGTGACAGGCAGGTGGATAGACAGGGAGACAGGCAGGTGGATAGACAGGGTGAGTGGCTTCGCTGTGTGAAGTTGTTGACATCAGTTTAGATTTAGTCTTTCCTGTATATGAGGAACTGGCAAAGGAGTTGTTGCTTTTAATTGTTTGATGTTTTGTAAGCTTTCCTTATGGACTCTCTCTCTCTCTCTCTCTCTCTCTCTCTCTCTCTCTCTCTCTCTCTCTCTCTCTCTCTCTCTCTCTCTCGCTCAAGTCGTGACAATTGCTTGACTAATAATCTCCTTGACTTATGCACCAGTGCGCAGTGCCGATACTTGGTGATCGAGCGTGTAAGTTATGATGTGTAATAAATAGGTTTGTCGCATTAAATCATTAGAGTAAGGGGAGTAGCATTGGCAGTGGGTGGGGGTGTGATGGATGAGGAGGGGAGATAGAGTGGGGGGAGAAGGAGATGGGGGGCTTGGGGAGAGTGAGGGAGTGTGGAGTAGAGGAGTATTTGATGGTGGGGGTGTAGGGAAATAGGGGAGTATTGTGGGTCTGTAGATGAATGGAATGATATGGTGAAGAGAATGGGAGTGAGGGGTGAGAGGTAAGGTTAGGTTAATGGGGGTTATTGTTGTTGTTTTTTCGCTACTTGGAACATTTTTGTTCCAATGTTCCAAGTAGCACGGGCTATGGTGAGCCCGTAGTGAACTTACCTGGCACAGGAGCGGGGCTGTAACTAACAATGTTTTGTTTTTAGATTTAGCTACTCAGAACGAAGTGTCCATGTAGCACGGGCTATGGTGAGCCCGTAATAACTAACAATATACGGAGTAATTATATGCAAGAACCCAAGCCACCCACCTTTTCATAATACCTTTTATTTTGTATGTTGGGGGGATCATAGGGTATAAATTGAAAGACCACAGCCACAACTTCAGCTGTTTTACTCCTAAGGTCATTACCCCCAAGTATCGTATAAATACGATAATTTCAGGGGCATTTTGGGACTAATAATTCCTGGAACTGGGAGAGAGAGAGAGAGAGAGAGAGAGAGAGAGAGAGAGAGAGAGAGAGAGAGAGAGAGAGAGACATATGTGATGCGAGAGACACTGATAGTTGAGATGAGAGAGGACACATATTAGAAGGAGAAGAGGGAGACACCAATGGAAGCAGACCGAGAACAGAGAACACATATGGGAAGGGAAGAGGGAGAGGGGACACCACTGGAAGGGAAGAGGAAGAGAGGGGGGGACACCGCTGGGAGAGGAGGGAGAGTCACTGCCTTCCATTTGGGATATTTACAGTATCAATAAATACGAGACAATCCCGGAAAGAGCTATGCCAAGCGATAGGGGTAATTCCCAGAATTTGTGTACAATACTAAATTGCTGAGAATCATCGCTGCTTAGACCAGCTTTTATTTTTGGGGTAGAGGGGGAGTGTTGGGAGAGAGAGAGAGAGAGAGAGAGAGAGAGAGAGAGAGAGAGAGAGAGAGAGAGAGAGAGAGAGAGAGAGAGAGAGAGAGAGAGAGAGAGAGAGAGAGAAGCAACAGGTCTCTGCATCTCACCTGTTTGTACGTCTATGTTTTGATATGTTTTCCGAGAGGTGTTGCCTGCGTGGCTAGTGGCGCTGCCTGACGATAGAGCAATAGTTGGAATGAGTGTTTAAGACAGACCAAAAGACGAATGGTGGAGAGAAAAGAATGGAGACATTAACTAAAAGAAGAAAGCGATTAAGAAGAGAATGGAAGAAAAGACTGAAGAAGAGATTGGAGCTGGAAATAGTAGACAAAGACAATACATTAGGAGGAAGAAATGAAGATTTTGAAGCGAGTGAATACCGGGATAAGTGGAAAAGAGAAGAGAGACGTAGAGAGAGAAAGGAGAATTAGAGAAACTCTGACTCGTGGAAGAGATTTTTTTATTTATTTATTGCTAAAGACGTTGCTAAATGTCTATGCGATGCTAAACCACCATATTTACATTATATTGTTATTGAACTCTCAACCACACTTGATTAATGTGATTTTTACAACTTAAAAACAGAATTATAATCCTAGAATAAACATAAGAAACATATTATAATCCAAGTCCCACAATGATTCACTCAAATAAAAATATGCTTGCTCTCCTTTATAATAAGAACGAAGCCCAAATCTCATGAACTTTAAAGAAAATTATGATGTATTTAGCAACCTAAGCATAGTGAAGAATATGATGATAAACAGTCTTTCTATGCTTATGGTGTAGTTAAAATTGACTAATCAGGAAAATCCTTGCCCAAACGTGTTGGTCATATAATCATATAATGTTACGTCAGGGGCCTATATCTTATGTATTTCTCGCTCCGCTACGATTCTTTGACCATCTGGTGGACTAAATTAATAAAATCATTCTGGCCTGCAGCAAGTCTGTTAATTGACATAATTATAATTGAATCTCGCCTAATTAAATACAGTGATGTATAAGATTGATACATTTTTGTTTAATACAATGACTTCCAAGATATTAGATAAGAGGACAACTTGAGTCACTTCCTCTCTCTCTCTCCTTGTGTCTCAGCAAGCTGTTTGTGCTCTCACTTTTTTATTTTTCTCTTTCATGTGCAAATTGTTTCATAAATCTTTGATTCATTATTGTAAAACATTTTGTTATATTGATCTTTGGTTAAATTCCTATTATTTTCGTTAAATTCGTATTGAAATTATTGTCATTGTCAGTGATTTTCCTGTTTGTTTCAAGATTAGTGTCTTTGTTATCTCTTATCTTGTTCCTTCCTCTTCTTTCCAATCAGGAACTATTTGCTCCAGTTCCCTTTCAGATTTTGACGAGGTCCGACCCAAATATTAGATGTATATAGGATACACATAGGAATGGGAATAGAATGTGAGACGGGTGATGGACAGATAACAGTATGAGAGAATCTGGGCTCAGATTCACGAAGCAGTTACACAAGTACTTACAAACATGTACATCTTTCCTCAATCTTTGACGGCTTTGGTTACATTTATTAAACAGTTTACAAGCATGAAAACTTCCCAATCATCTTTTGTTATTGTTTTAAACAGCCTCCTGGTGCTTCGGAGCTCATTAACTGTTCAAATAATTGTAAACAAAGCTTCCATAGATTGAGAAAAGAGGTACAGATTCGCAAGTGTTCACGTAACTGTTTCGTGAATCTGGCCCCTGGAGACGGGAAAAAGAGTAGGAAGAAAAGGAGTAAAGGGAGTAGAGATGGAGGGTGGAGTCTGGATCCTAGATAAATGACAGCAAAACATCCCAACCATAAAAAAAATACTATAATTACCACCCGCTGTTGGTCCTATAAAATATACCTTTCCTGACAGCCGACTGAAAGCTAAGGTGTTGGGTGAGATAGTCTAATCACCACTCTGGACTTTATAAATTTGATTCTTATGCATGGGTGCCCCATGTGTGTGTGTCATGAGGGCTAATTTATCTTGCTTGGCGCGCCGGAGAAGCGACTGTGTGGACAGGTGGCATAAAGGTGGTTCTAGGAGCTCCAGCTGCGTGAGTGTTGTTGCAGGACTTCGACTCTTTCCATCAATAACAGCGTGTGTGTGTTTGTGTGTGTGTGTGTGTGTGTGTGTGTGTGTGTGTGTGTGTGTGTGTGTGTGTGTGTGTGTGTGTGTGTGTGTGTGTGTGTGTGTGATGAGCGTCAGAGATGAGATAAAACACCTGGCAGGATAATGCCACAAGGACGTTTCCCACTAGCACAAATCTTGACACTTCTGCTCCTTGAGTGTAAGGATGGATATGGGCGTCTTGGAGAATCGATAGGTTTCGACCCTTTACCCGCCGTGGAAGTGCACAATAAGGCTGCCAATATGTCTGTCGGTAATTGCATGTTTGCGTAAGAACTAGGTGTGAAAATTGGCACTCTCGGCCGTGTTTGGCGCGAACTCACCCCATTGGCCGACAGTGATTAAAGGCTGACCAATCACGATAATGATCCTCAGACACGCTGCGTCCCACCTTTGTGAGTGGCTGATGGCAAGGTGGACCCAAGCCTGCTCACACACACACACATACACACACACACACACACACACACACACACACACACACACACACACACACACACACACACACACACACACACACACACACAAAGCACGTGTTCAGATTTACAGATGATGCACAATTGATGAGAAAAATCAGGACAGATAAGGATTGTAAAATTCTCCAGCAAGATCTCCACAAGCTGTTATTCTACATCTCAACATCAGTTGAGGTGATGACAATTTTAACAGATGATCGAAGACTTGTTCACAATGAAAGTCTGGAGAAAAGACCTAGAATTCGATATAGCTTCAAAGTCCATCTCTGGAACTATAAATATATAGGATAATATCAGCAGCATTCTTTGAACTGGGAACCATCAAACCGGAATCCATAAATCTATATAAGAGGACATTCGGATATCTGAACCCATCTATGCTAAACAAGACTTAGGAGTATCCTGCCCCAGCATAATACATCCACTTAAAAAAATATATAAGAAATTTTGTAAAAGGTTCAGAGGTTTGCAAATAAGCTCGTTCAAAAATTATGTGCAATGGGGTACTATTTTGACCAGACCACACACTAGAAGGTGAAGGGACGACGACGTTTCGGTCCGTCCTGGACCATTCTCAAGTCGATTGTGAATGCAACAAGGTGCGTCTCTTCCAAGGAGTCAGTCTTAGCCCCCATGCTGATACCGATATATGTCAAGGAAATTGCTGAGGAATTAAACATCGAGCCAATATGCGGAGATGATGGAAAACGAATGTGAAGAATCAATTCCAATAATGTCAACATAATGCTTAAGAAAGATTTGTATAGTCAGCGTATGCTAACAACTGGCTACTTGATTTCGACCTGAGACCAGAAGAAGAGAACACGGTGAAGGGCATAAGCTAAGCTCAAGAATATCAGGATAGCCTCATAATCTTGAGCTTAACTGATATTCTTGGAATATATTATTCCAAGATATTCTTGGAATCAAGTTCAAATGTGTGTTGAATAAGTACGTGCGACCAGTCCTAAAGAATGCAGCTCCCACATGAAGAGCAACCCTCATTTATTTACCTGAACTTATTTGAAGGTCACTAACACTCTAGTGTCCTCGACAAGGACAGGAACCCGGCGGCTTGTCAAAGTCCTTCCCCACTCCCCATTATCCCCTGATGATTTTTTCCAGCTAGACTTTAAAATTTAACAATGTTTTGACATTTTTGGCTTCGGTGGGTAGGAAATTCCCTTGGGTTATAACCCTGTGGGTGAAAAAAAATTGTTGATTTCAGTCCTGCATTGTGGCTTGTTGAGCTTGAAACCGTTACTTCTTGTTTGTGTCACCCTTGACCTCTTGAAGAAGTTGTCTGGATCAACATCCTCCAAAATGCTCAGTATTTTAAAAGTTTCGATGAAATCTGCCATGTTATGCCTAGTTTACAGCGTTGTTAGGCCCCTGTGGCCCTCAACCATTTGTGACGCATCAGTAAAGAAAATTAAGAAATCACCGAGATTTGTTACTTTATTAATATAGAAAATGTGAGCTGCACTTTATTGAGACATTCTGTGAAAGCAGAATGTCTTAAGAAAGCATTACTTAAAAGAATGGTGAGTTAGAGGGGTCTTGATCTAGACGTACCAGATAGCTAGAAGCTCATTAAAGTTGACAAATTGTGTACTCACTTTAAAAGGATAAGTTTATATTAGATCAATGATCGCATGAAAACATTATATAATGGAGATAGATAAAGTTAACTATCCAAGAAGCAAGACCAGTAGTTATTGCATCGGACGACCGACACTTACAAATGCCGGTGCCCAATAACTAAAGCTTTACCGTGGAAATTCTTCTAGTTAAATACTAGAAGAATGCAGTGCACAATGGAAAGTTGTTTTCACATATCCATACATTAAAACATTGATTGTAACCATGATATATATGTGCTTCAGCCTACAGTTTAGACCTATTGTCTTATGTATGACCCTCTGTCCTGCGTGACAGTGAATACCAGCATTATCCTCACTTTAATAAGACTTTATCAAAATCCTCAGATTAGACAAAATTGTAATTAATTTTGTCAATAAAGATGTTAATAATAATAAATAGTTAAATACTTCTTTTTAGGTAGTTACCCTGCACTTGTCTGTACAACCGCCGACCTCCTCCACCAACCACAGAAGAAAATGAAACCAAGAAGTTTCTGTGAGAAGGAAATTTAGCTTTTGATAGCTACCATGCTAGAATGTTTGTGTTTACACAGCAGTTAGAAGATTATAGTCGTGCTGTATAAGACATGAAGAATAGTACCAGCCATAAGTCTAGCAAGGAATAACTGAATAATTGAAATAACTGAATAACTTAGTTAACTGAATAACTGGTGAGGAATAACTGTTATGGGAATGGCTATGAAGCACAGAAGAAAATGGAAACATATAATTTAACATATGAAACGTTTATTAACAACGAAACGATTTAACAATAAAAACACAATTAAATTTAAATATGAATAATAACCAAAACGACGACTTATGGATCAGATCAAACTACAACTGTTCTCTCTAGACAGACAACACAACATACCAAACACTCCCAGACACAAATGTTTGAAGCAGCGAAGAATGTGTTATGAGATGTCTCATTATGTGTGAAATTATCGACAAATTGAAGGAATCAAATGCTTCAGGTGTGGAAGAATTTGTTTAAAAATTATAGAAGAACTGGTCGATGAGCGGCGAATACCACAACAACACCAATTCGGGAATTTCATAGACCAAAAACATTTCTTGCTAGATTGAAATTTAACTCCTACTTTCGTGGAAAACAGAACTAATTAAGTAGAACACAACTAACCATATGCAGACGATGAGTCACAATAACGTCGCTAAAGTATGTTGACCAGACCACACACTAGAAGGTGAAGGGACGACGACGTTTCGGTCCGTCCTGGACCATTCTTAATCGACTTGAGAATGGTCCAGGACGGACCGAAACGTCGTCGTCCCTTCACCTTCTAGTGTGTGTGGTCTGGTCAACACATCCAACCAATCACTCAAACCTCACATGCAAGCTCATAGAAATAATTCCAAGGAAGGAAATCATGTACAGTCTCGCAGTGTTCAATCATGAAAGAGCAACACAATATGGTTTTATACAAAACATAAATACAAAACCTGAAGCAACTTTCATGGCTGGAAAAGTTAAGGGACCCAAGATTACCAACAAAACAAATCAGACATGACAAGGCTGACCTCAACTAGACCTTCACAACACTGTACAAATTGGAAAATATTAATCCAGATCCCTTCCGTAACGGACCCAATGCTACACAAGAAGGAAACAGCTTGAAGTTCAACAAGCCACAATTCAAGACACATATTGACTTGTTGAACTTTACTAAGACAATGTAAGACACAAAACAGGAGATGCTTTTCACCCATTAGGAAATAAGCTCATTGAATCGTCTACTCACCGAAGCCGGAAATTCCAGGGGCCAGATTCACGAAAGCACTTACGCAGGCACTTACGAACCTGTACATCTTTTCTCAATCTTTGGTGGCTTTGTTTCCAATTATTAAACAGTTAATGACCTCCGAAGCACCAGGAGGCTGTTTATAACAATAACAACAGTTGATTGGGAAGTTTTCATGCTTGTAAACTGTTTAATAAATGTAACCAAAGCCGTCAAAGATTGAGGAAAGATGTACACGTTCGTAAGTGCTTGCGTAAGTGCTTTCGTGAATCTGGCCCCAGGACTGTACACCAGGTCAAAATGAAAATGAAAATGAAAAGTACTCAAGAGTAATGAAAAGACCACAGACAAGTTAAGACAGAGCCGGATAGACAGATATATAAAGAGGAAATGGCAAGAGTGTCCCACAGACAGGATTCTTTCTCCAATCTCTCCCTCTCAATCTATTTCTCTCTCTCTCTTCTCCTGGTGTGGGCAATGGTGGTGCTGAAGAGGGCAGTACCGGTGGAGGTGGAGGTGGGAAAGAAGGTGCTGGTTGGGGGAGGGGGGGTGTTTGAAGGGGTTGGGAGGTGTGGGATGTGGGGGGGGGGTCTGAGGGAGACCTAAATTACCTGAAACACAATAATTACCTTATCAGTCTTGATTCTCATCTGGACTCTTCATCTTCCACTATGTATCACTCTTGGCACCTTTGGGAGCACCGTCTGTGATTATCCCCGGCTAATATGGCTCGATCTATTATGGCCAAGCATCGTCTAAGGGCCCCGGAGCACTGGGAGGAGAAGAGGTGGTTGCTGGGAGGGGGGGGAGAAGGAGGGAACCATCCCACCCAAAAGGCGTGAGGGAATGCGCATTTGTGGAGATGATATCAGGAGTCTCTTGGCGCGATAAGGACAGGTTGTGGGCACCGCTGATAACCCCTCCACCGAAGCGCAGGTGAGAAGTAATAGGTAGGTGAGTCGCACATATAACAGCGATAGCGAGGCGAGAAGTGATAGTGCGGGGCGCACGTAAGTGCAACTCACAGAGTTCGGGCGAGAAAATAACACAGGGGGTGAGGTCGTAACTTGCTGCGAGAGAGAGGGAGGTGGGGCACACCTCCTCCACACACACACACACACACACACACACACACACACACACACACACACACACACACACTCACACACACACACACACACACACACACACACACACACACACACACACACACATGATAGAGCCCAGTAGGCTCAGAAATCTGTACATCAGTTGACTGACAGTTGAACGGCGGGACCAAACAGCCAGAGCTCAATCCCCACAAACACAACTAGATGAGTACACAGACACATTAGGACGCACATATGTGCCGTCTCAACGAGGCCCCCCACACACATACAGCTGCGCACATGTATACATTTGCAAACGCAAAAACGTGCATTGCTTCCCCCAAATTGCACACATGTGCACACGATCCCGTGTTCATCAACTTGCACAGATTTACGCACAATACAACACGAAATAAAACAAAACACACGCAAATACTAATAATACTATTAAATAAACACTACAGCAAGGAAGACAACGTCCACACACGAATAGTGGAATAGTGACCACCCCCTCCACACACGGATTGTCAAGTGGAGGATCTAAAAACAGAATTTAAAAAAAAAAACACAGATACCTATTGGAGGAAAAAAATACGCATTTTTTAACACAAATTTTGCAGTTGAGTAACTATACGAGCCTCAGCTCAAGCCCGCAAGCGGTGCTAGGTGAGTACACACGCACATGGTCGTAGCGTGAGGAACGGCCAATCATGCTAAGACATCGCTGAGCACAGCTTCAATCATTGTCTTCAGACCGCAGCATCAAACTACCGCCCTTCTCCACCCCCCCCCCCCCCTCCCTCTACACGTAAGCCATCAAGAGAGTGCTATTCCCACAACTAATGTCGAATATTACAAAAGGGCTCGATCAGGAATTTTCTTGCGTGTGTGTGTGTGTGCACGCGCGTGTGTGTGTGTGCACGCGCGTGTCTGTGTGTGCACGCGCGTGTGTGTGTGTGTGATTATTATTTGTGACTGGAGGATCGAGCTATTAGCTCTTGGATCTTGGCTTTCTAACCGATCTATTTTTTTTCCTAACCGTAGCAGCTGTCTAACTCCCAGGTACCTATGTATTGCTAAGTGAACAGTTTCATCAGGTGAAAGGAAATGCTGCCTAATTATTTCAGTCGCAGTCATGGAGTGAACCTTGAGTGAACCCCAGGCTGTTGATTTTGAGTTGGGGACGTTCATCACTGAACCACGGGACTGTGTATGTGTGTGTGTGTGTGTGTGTGTGTGTGTGTGTGTGTGTGTGTGTATGTGTGTGTGTGTGTGTGTGTGTGTGTGTGTGTGTGTGTGTGTGTGTGTGTGTGTGTGTGTGTGTGTGTGTGTGTGTGTGTGTGTGTGTGTGTGTGTGTGTGTGTGTGTGTGTGTGTGTGTTTGTACTCACCTATTTGTGCTTGCGGGGGTTGAGCTCTGGCTCTTTGGTCATGCACACATGCCTCCCATGAGCATTTATTTGGGATAGAAACACAGGCGAACACCGCGAACACCGCGAACCCACAGCCTATTTAAAAGCCCACGTTCCTGGCCTATAATGGCTTCGTGCACACACGTGCTTACGTACAACAAAGACTTCACGTACCCCTCATGTATCCAGCACGCAGCTCTCGCTACTTTACAACCCCACACCTGCTACTTTTCAAAAGACTTATTTAACAGCACCCTCCGTCGCGCGCGGCAATCAAGGAACTACAGAGGGCCGATCCGGACGTATATTCTTGAGTCTTTATCGCACTTCTTCGTCCATCCACGGCGCTCGTTCGGCCCTGCTTTATCAGCGGAAAATCTCAGCCAACGAGGCTACATAAACGTTGTTCATCTGGCTCATCTAAGCCATCAACCACACAACCTCGGAAGGATTACGGACGATTGGATTGTTCTTCCCCTTTTATCGCTCCGTATCTGCCTATGTATTCTGTCCGTGTCTAATGTTCTTACTTATCTGAAGCTGCTTTTTATTCGAGCTCTTAGGCACCGTCTGGTTAGATATCGGTCGTCTAGTATAATGAATTTTCTCATACCTTCTGCTGGCAAATGGGCCGATTGGCCTATGTAGTTCATTGTTCCTGAAGTCCTCTATGAAATTTGTTTTCTTTGGCTACTCCCTTTCTCATCAGTTCACCACGTGGTGGTCCCCTAAATTACAAAATTGTAATTAATTTTGTCAATAAAGATGCTAATAATAAATAAACTATTTAGGGGACCACTTGAGGTCTGACCTCACCGACTTCACACTTGCAAATGATGTCTTCATCAATCACAGAGCACATGAAACATCACGTCCTTGCTTCGCCCTCATTGGTCAATGAGGGAGGAGCATTAGAAAATAAATTACTCGTTCCTCACTTGTCGCCATCTTTACCAGATCGCCTAGAGTTACTGACACCTCAAAGAGGCCTCAAACAATGCCTCTTACGTTTCGTACATCTGTGCTATAGTCTGCAGGTTGGACGCTCTGATTTAATCAACTGTAGGCTTGGATGAAGAATTACTCTCACCTTAGGCAGAATCTTTTCATTTTACAATGCATGAATAAGTTTGAACACTCACCTAAATATGCGTACGTCTCATGGTTCGACTTCTCGGTCCGCCGTTCCGGTTCCTGAAACAAAACAATGGATATGAATTTCCATATGAGATGAATTTCCGTATCATCCTGAATATGAGTTCATATTAAGGATGATACTGGAAAAACACTGGTTTGGAAGCAGGGTTGTTGATTTATGGAAAGAATTACTGGGAAAGTTAATTGACGTGGAATTGCTCGATTGTTTCGAGCGTAGGTTAAATATGAAGGAGTTTGGGTGGATATAAATACGTGATAACTTGCATGGAGACAAAGAATGGAAAGAAACTTTCTTGTTTCTCCTCTGTATCAACCATTGGAGGTTAAAGCAACTACAAATGCTTACTGACCAACCAGCAAGAATACTTTGGATCTGGACATGGTCCAGACACACACACACACACACACACACACACACACACACACACACACACACACACACACACACACACACACACACACACACACTCCCAATGTCCATATCCCTGCACTTTCCTCTATTCTTACATTCTTCAACTTATTTCCAAATTATATAATGCCTCTCAACCACTATACTCAGCCATATATTCAAGAAACATTAAATGGAGTTCCCCCTCATCGCCAAATCCAGTTCAGTTCACTTCCTTGCTGCTTTCCTTGAAGCAAGACTCATAATAAAACTTACATGTTCAAGACTTATATCTCTACTCATGCTCTGGTACCAGACATAGATTAAATGTCACTAGTTTTGTTGTAATCTTAAACTGGAATTCTATGCCGAGTGCTTATCCGAGTCATGGCAAATGAGAACTGGAGTCACTGTTGTTCTAGGTACACACATGTGTTCCTATTTAAGTGTATGTGTGTGTGTGTGTGTGTTTATGATTACTTATAAAAGTATGCGTGCTTAACTAGATGCAAAACCACCGATATGATCTTGCAGTGTCGTGCAGCGCCTCCTGGAGCCACCTTTTGAGCCCATTCAGACAATAACGGGGGCCGGAATTTAGACACCCAACCAGCATACCAAAGACACATATGAAAAAGAATGATGAGGCGACGTTTCGCTCCGTCGTGGACCATTATCAAGCCGCGTAATGAAAAGCACAGTGGCGGAGAAAGTCAATTTATATAAGGCAAGTGATCGAGATAAGAAGCGAGAAGGATGACGCTAAGGAAAAAGATTTGATATCTGGTTGATGGGGTTGTGGGAGTTCTTCTACTCCCCAAGCCCGGCCCGAGGCCAGGCTTGACTTGTGAGAGTCTGGTCCACCAGGCTGTTGCTTGGAACGGCCCACAGACCCACCACATATACACAGAGTTAAAGTAAAAGATCTGCAGTACATAAAAAGGGTTGAAGTAAAGGAATAAGATAGAATTATAGGAATAAAACGGATGTATCGACAAAAAAGTGGAAAATAAAGCAATTTGACACCACAAAAACCCATATTTAACCTTATTTTAACCCTATTCATACTTCAACTTTATTCTAATACTTCAATCCTTCCTTATACTTCATACCAAATCCTTTACATATAACCTTTGTTCTTAACGTAACTCCTCTTGCCTTTATTATCTCACTCTTGACTTATAAATTAACTTTCTCCGCCACTTTTTATCTATTACACGGCTTGATAATCGTTCAAGAGGAACCGGAGCGTCGTCATTCATTTCCTTCATTATCAGATGTGTGTGTTTGGTGTCTCATTTAACTGAATGCAATAATTAAGATCCAACGCTTTTATTAACGTGTACGTGTGTGTGTGTACGTGTGTGTACTCACCTAATTGCTCACCTAATTGTGCTTGCGGGGGTTGAGCTTTGGCTCTTTGGTCCCGCCTCTCAACCGTCAGTCAATTGGTGTACAGATTCCTGAGCCTACTGGGCTCTATCATATCTACATTTGAAACTGTGTATGGAGTCAGCCTCCACCACATCACTTCCTAGTGCATTCCATTTACTAACTACTCTGACACCGAAAAAGTTCTTTCTAATGTCTCTGTGGCTCATTTGGGTACTCAGCTTTCACCTGTGTCCCCTTGTTCGCGTGTGTGTGTGTATGTACGTGTGTGTGTGTGTGTGTGTGTATGTGTATGTGTGTGTATGTGTGTGTGTGTGTGTGTGTGTGTGTGTGTGTGTGTGTGTGTGTGTGTGTGTGTGTATGTGTGTGTGTGTGTGTGTGTGTGTGTGTGTGTGTGTGTGTGTGTGTGTGTGTGTGTGTAATCGCCAGATAAGTTGTGTCTACATATTTTACTTTTAACTCTTGGCTCAACTTGTCAACCTGATACAGGTACATTTTTACGATCCCTTTGGGCTCTGTCACATCAATATTTATATCAGAGAATGGAGTCGGATTGTCCATTCGACTTTATCCCAACCCATTTCCATTTGTTTACAAATCTTATTCTGAAAAAGAGACTTTAGACTATCACTTCACCTCATTCGAATCCTTGTTTTCCTTCCATTGGGTTGCTTCCTGGTAAGATAAACTGGTCTTGACTGTCATCTAAATATCCTTAAGTATTGTGTATATCGTGATCATGTTTTCTCCGGTTTCTGGTCTAGTGATGCTGGGGTTATAGAACCTTTAATCTTTCCTAATAAATATTACATATCAATTCCGGAAATAGGTAACATTCTTCGGAGTTGAATCCAGCATAATTTTTTGTTCAATGAATAAATGGATTAAGTGATGGATCCGCATATTACAAAACTGGTTTAATATGTTTAGTATGTCATAATATATTTTGTTCAGGATTCAATGGCTCTTCCATATTTTGCAGATGTTAAGAACACATAAAACATTATGTGTTTTAATGTGTTGTTTTACATAAAACAACATATGTATGTTGTTTTATGTTTTAAACATAAAACAACATATTGTGTTCTATGTATTTAGACATAGTTTATGTTTGTTTTATGTATGTATATGTGTACGTGTGAGCTTGTCCATGTCGTGCATTAGAGTGCATGCGTATCGGCAGTGTTATCAAGGATACGAGCAAATACCAAAACATTCTGCTTCTCTGCCGGGGTCAGAAGTCAGCGTTGTGATAAAATTCTTGCATCGCTTTGTATGGAGGATAACATGGAATTATCCATGTCAAGCCGCTAATTAGTATTTGTTAAATGAGGCTTTAATCCTTGTCCAAGAATTTAGATATCAAAAAGACTCAAACACTTGGAGATAACTTAGCACGCAAGCGCGAGGTGAAACATTACAGGTTATCTTGAGGTTATCTTGAGATGATTTCGGGGCTTTTTTTTTTAGTGTCCCCGCGGCCCGGTCCTAGACCAGGCCTCCACCCCCAGGAAGCAGCCCGTGACAGCTGACTAACTCCCAGGTACCTATTTACTGCTAGGTAACAGGGGCATTCAGGGTGAAAATAGGAGTGAAAACTCTTCCACAAATTCAACGATAACTATTGCGTTTAAAGGAAGAGAATTGCAGTAATTTGATAGTTACAGCCAACAGGAAACGGAGGTGGTGGGTGCATCGTACTCCAGGAAACCATCGTTAACGTTCAGAAATACAAAATTAAGTTTTTATATCCGATTTGAGTCAATAATTACCAGTTTTATTCGATCAAAACATGTTAATGGAGGGAAATATGTGGTGAAGTATTATTTATTTTCTTAATATATATTTTCCTTTATATCCAAATTTGTATAGCAGATTTCCAGTGAACATTTATAAATATAGTAGGCCTATCTGAGGCTTAGGGCCCTCGCAAGAATATTCTACAACGCTCCCCCCTCAAAAAAATACATATATATAATTGTTGGCCTTTTCACCAAACTAGGATTTCTTGACAGGATTGAAGTTGGTGAATTCCTTCATCCTTAACGTTCATCTCTATATCATTCTTTTCCACTTCTCTAGGTCCCTGCTCCTCTTCCTCATTCCCCAGTCTACCTTCAATTTCTTGACCAGCTTTACATTCATGGAGCTTAGTCCATCCCTCAGTACTCCTTTTTTTCCATTTCTCCATATTATATTTCACACCTTTCAACTCTCCTTTTCTTCTATCCTATTTCCCCTTACTTTTCCTCCTCACTTTTCGTTCCCTTCTCCTCTATTTTCTATCCTTTTCCTGCCTTTTCTTCCAATTTCGTTATTTTGTTTCCATTCCCTAGCTTTTCTTTATCCCGTCTCTCCTGGCGCCTCTCTACACTCGCCGACGACCGAGAGAGAGAGAGAGAGAGAGAGAGAGAGAGAGAGAGAGAGAGAGAGAGAGAGAGAGAGAGAGAGAGAGAGAGAGAGAGAAGGGACGGGGGAGGGAGCAGCAGCTTTGATTAATGTTCCGTGCCATCATCACTCCGTAATTGGTGAAAGCGGAGGGAACTTGCCAAAAAATAGCCCAGCCATTAGTCTTGATCTTACAACCAGGTATCACGGTGTTGGATGAGATGTGGGTGAGTGTGCAGCCTGGGGAGAGAGAGAGAGAGGTGGTGTGGGTGAGTGGGGTGTGTGGGAAGAGGGCTGCTAATGGAGAGGTAGTGAAAGAGAGAGTAAGAGAGAGTAAGAGAGAAGGGTGAATTGGTGAGGAAGAGTTAATGTGGGAGAGCGTGGGTAAGCTGGGGAGGCAAGGAACTGTGTGGGAGAGCTTGATGGGAGAGGTCGTAGGAAAGAGTCTGAGATGAGCTGGTATGGGAGAAGGGTGAAAGAGAACTGGTGAGATAGATGAAAGACGAACATGAACTGAGATTAACAATCAGATACAAGAGATCAGAATACATAACAAAAAAAAATTGTGAGGCTCTTTCGGTCCGTACTGAAGTTCTCGGCTCTGAACACTAAACTATTGTCACTAGACAAAAGATATATAAAAAAAACATAAGGCTTTCATGCCCTTCTTTACCCTCTTTCCTGCTCACAATACCAAAGAACAGGGAGGTTATCTTGAGATGATTTCGGGGCTTTAGTGTCCCCGAGGCCCGGTCCTCGACCAGGCCTCCACCCCCAGGAAGCAGCCCGTGACAGCTGACTAACACCCAGGTACCTATTTACTGCTAGGTAACAGGGGCATTCAGGGTGAAAGAAACTTTGCCCATTTGTGTCTGCCTCGTGCGGGAATCGAACCCGCGCCACAGAATTACGAGTCCTGCGTGCTATCCACCAGGCTACGAGGCCCCCTAAACACGACCTGTAAATTTAACCGGAAACGAAGAATGTGGAGAGAAATTCGTCTTCACATTCAACTGCTAAATCATTTTTCCTTTTTTTTTTAATTCCATGATATTACGGTGTACTTCTAATGCTATTTTTACCGCTACTTCTACTTTTATCACTTCTAATGTTACTTTTAACACTACTTAGGTTACTGTTTCAGCTACCTGTTGCTGCTATATCAGATATAATTATTACCATCACATTTCTCAACACTGCAATTAGTTCAATAAAGCTAAAAGTTTATGAAGTTTATAAGTTTAATAAAAATTAATATATAAACTAAAAGTTTATAAATCTGTGAATCGAGTATCGTCATACCACAACGGTGCTACTCAAGTCCATATGACAGATTACTTTATTTATTTTTAACATCTTTATTGACAAAATTAATTACAATTTTCCCTAATCTGAGGATTTCAACTAATTCTTATTACAGAGTTTATATCAGGAGTCATCGTAACATCCCCCAACTTTGGTTATACATTATTGCATGATTATACATTGTTGTATGATCATACATTGGCTAGATGGTTGGTTATACATTGGTGTATTCTCCTATCATATTTGGCTATAATTCGCCACATAACCATCTCATGGGCGGTTATCTTGAGGTTATCTTGAGATGATTTCGGGGCTTTAGTGTCCCCGCGGCCCGGTCCTCGACCAGGCCTCCACCCCCAGGAAGCAGCCCGTTACAGCTGACTAACACCCAGGTACCTATTTTACTGCTAGGTAACATGGGCGGTGGTGGATCCCCATTAAGTTAAATCTTCCATTCTTCAGTATCATGAGAATTTCTGCTTGATTAAAAGGGTTTCATAGCTCCAAATTTCTCAGGTAATTTTATACAAATATAATTCACATTTGGTTACTTATTTGTTAAAGGGCTGAGGAGAGTGTGTACTCACCTAATTGTGCTTGCGGGGTAAGTTTACATTTGACATGTTTTGTGTTCAGAGAATCATTGCGTGCAGTTTCCTGCAACAAGTAACAATATCCCACCCTAATTCTGTTAATTACTATGTCAGATAATTACTAAAATTAATGATTTCTGTGTTTTGACACTAATTGGGTTCATATGTCTGATGCTTCTTTGTTCAACATACCTCCCTGGTTCCTGTCAGTAAACCAGGTCTAGAGAGAATATTCCCCGTTTTTCTCCCTGTTAATTACCATCCGTTGGTGCCTGTTGGGCATGGAACCAGTACTGTACTGGTTCTACTTTGTTCAACAGTATTGTATTATTTTTAATATCATATGATTATATTTTACTCACCAATCTGTCGTACAGTGTTTTCTAGCAGACTCATAATGGTTCAAGGAATACTCTATTAGCCGAGATATTTTAGTTAAAAGTTTTAATCATGTATTAATGGATTATAATATATTCCCGTTCAGGATTTCTTATTATATTGATATCGTGCAAAAGATTAACGCTGCTGTCAAAGATTATGAAAGCGTCTGTCTGACCTTATAATGATGTTGTCACTATTCTATTCATTTTTTAAATATTTCTGGTAGTGGATAAGCCATCACGACGGTACGATTAGCTACGAACTAAGAGCGACAGAGAGAGAGAGAGAGAGAGAGAGAGAGAGAGAGAGAGAGAGAGAGAGAGAGAGAGAGAGAGAGAGAGAGAGAGAGAGAGAGAGAGAGAGAGAGAGAGAGCGAGAGAGAGAGAGAGAGAGAGAGAGAGAGAGAGAGAGAGAGAGAGAGAGAGAGAGAGAGAGAGAGAGAGAAAGAGAGAGAGAGGCGAGGAGGGGGGACAGAAAGAGAGATACAAGGACAGGGGAAGAGTGAAAGATAGACACATATATACAGTAGACAGATAAATATATAAGTAGACATAACACACCTACAAGCCTTATTCTTGCAACTGTCCTACAAATGCCAAAAAATATCAGCAGGGAAGCCCACAACTCGACCCAATGAAGAAGACAGAATGATTCTTCGTGTAGTAATAATAATGAACTTAGTCAGCCCAATTTTTCCCTCAAATATTACAAATAAAATTGCAACAATTTCTCTTGTCCTTCTCTCTGTCCCCTCTCTCTCTCTCTCTCTCTCTCTCTCTCTCTCTCTCTCTCCCTCGCCCTCTCTAACCACACCAGCTTCACAATATGACAACCACCCGTCACGGGGATAAACTTCAGGAAGGAGGAGCAAAAAAAGAAGATTAAAATTAGCTGAAGATGGTAAAGAGTCGGTCCGTCTTGTGAGTAATCTGTCACTGTCATGAGGAGCCCTGAGAGAGAGAGAGGGAGAGAGAGAGAGAGAGAGAGAGAGAGAGAGAGAGAGAGAGAGAGAGAGAGAGAGAGAGAGAGAGAGAGAGAGAGAGAGAGAGAGAGAGAGAGAGGGAGAGAGAGAGAGAGAGAGAGAGAATTTATGAATTAGTTAACAGCTCAAAGTTTGCAACATTCATAGATAAATGTAAATGATTTTATAGAAACTTTGATTAAAAGAGAAACATTTTAAAAGAGAAGTAAGCAGGCAGAGAGAAAGAGAGAAAGAGAGAGAAGAGGCAAAGGGAAGCAGTTGCACTGAAATTTAGGGAGATAGATAAACAGACACATTAATAGTTTCAAAACTATTCAGTAAATGAAACGTAAGCAAGGGAGGCTACTTAAAACTTGTCTCTTGCTCATTCTCTCTCATTAACTATGTATCTGCATCCCTTTATTTGCACACACACACACACACACACACACACACACACACACACACACACACACACACACACACACACACACACACACATTGGGGCACCACCCCCAAATTCTACCCAACAGACACCCAACCTGCCCCATCCCCTGTCAGCCCCCCACTAAGTACCCACCTAGGGCACCCTCCCCCCACCCACCCCCCACCCCCCACTCACCCCCCTTCTCCCCCTCACCCCTCTCCCCAGGACCTCCCTTCTCCCCCATCCCCCATGCCCTCCCTTCTCCCACATGCCTTCCCGTCTCTCCCACCCCCATGCCCTCCCTTCTCCCCCTCCCCCCTAAGCCCCCCACTCTCCCCCACCCCACCTAAGTCTTCCCCTCTCCCCCACTCCCCTAAACCCTCCCCTCTTCCTCACCCACCTCAGCCCTCCCTTTTCCCCCACGCCCCCCAAGCCCTCCACCCTTTTCTCTTCCCCCAAGCCCCCCCATCTCCCCTATCCCCCACAGCCTCTCCTCCCCCCATGCTTCCCCAACCCTCCCTCTCTTACCCACCCCCTGTACCCTCCCCCTCTTATCCACCCCCTGTACCCTCCCCCTCTTATCCACCCCCTGTACCCTCCCCCTCTCCCCCACCACCCCAAGCCCTCCCTCCTCCACCAATCCCCCCGTGCCAGGTCCCCCCAGCTCCCACTCACCCCAGATCCCAAAGGTCCCCCCCAGAAAAGAAGCAGAAGAGAGTCAGTTTCAGGGTGATGTACTCGAACATAGATGGGATCACAAGCAAGACAAGTGAACTAAGGGAAAGAGCACAAGAAGTTAACCCAGATGTAATCGGACTCACTGAAACAAAACTCTCTGGAATCATAACGAATGCCGTGTTTCCCCAGGAGTATACAGTAATAAGGAAAGAGAGGGGAGGTAGAGGAGGAGGCGGAGTGGCCCTACTCATGAGAAGGGAATGGAGTTTTAAGGAGATGGCCATCCCGGGCTGTGAGGAGTTCAGAGACTACATAGCAGGCACCATAACAATGGGAGGACCAAGAATAGTAGTAGCAGTAATATACAACCCTCCACCAAATGACAGGAGACCCAGTCAAGAGTATGAAAACAACAACAAGGCAGTTAACACTATAATTGAGAGGGCAGCCTCTGCTGCCTGTAGAAATAGATCCCACCTGCTCATCATGGGCGACTTCAATCACGGAAAGATTGACTGGGAGAACAAGGAACCGCATGGAGGCGAGGATACGTGGAGAGCCAAACTATTGGAGGTGGTGACAAGCAACTTTTTAACGCAGCATGTCGGAGAACCCACAAGGATGAGAGGCAATGATGAACCAGCGAGACTCGACCTAGTCTTCACTCTGAACGACTCCGACATAAGAGAAATCGGTTTTGAGGACCCAGTAGGAATGAGCGACCACAGTGTACTGGTGTTTGAGTACTTGATTGAAGAAGGGTTATTGAACTCGAGGAGGGATACCGAAACCAAAAGGTTAGCATACCGAAAGGGAAACTATGAGGGGATAAGAAAATTCCTAACAGATATAGCATGGGAAACAGAGCTCAGGGGAAAGACGGCCCAAGATATGATGGACTACATCACGCAGAAGTGCAAGGACGCAGCAAACAAGTTTGTCCCAGTCCAAAAGGAAAACAGAGAAATGAAGATGAGAAACCCATGGTTTAATCAAAGATGTAGGCTAGCTAAGCAGCAAAGTAAAAGGGCATGGAGAAACTATAGGAATAACAGGACACTGGAGAGCAGAGAAAGATACCAGAATGCCAGGAATGAATATGTCAGGATGAGGAGAGAGGCAGAAAGACAATACGAAAATGACATCGCAAGCAAGGCAAAGACTCAGCCTAAATTGTTGCATAGCCACATTAGGAGAAAAACAACAGTAAAGGAACAGGTTATGAGATTAAGGATAGGGGCGGAAGGATTCACTACAAATGACAAGGAAGTGTGTGAGGAATTGAATAAGAAATTCCAGGAGGTCTTCACCTTAGAACAAGGAGAAATTCCAGAGGTAAGTGAGGGAATAGCTAACCAGGAACCACTGGAAGAGTTTGAGATTACCAGTGGGGAAGTAAGGAAGTGTTTACTAGAGTTGGACGTGACGAAGGCTATAGGCCCAGATGGAATCTCCCCTTGGGTTCTAAAGGAAGGAGCAAGAGAACTGAGCCTACCACTCTCCATAGTGTATAACAAATCACTGGCAACAGGGGAACTGCCAGATACTTGGAAAGCAGCTAACGTAGTCCCGATATACAAGAAAGGGGATAGACAGGAGGCACTGAACTACAGGCCAGTGTCCCTAACCTGCATACCATGCAAGCTGATGGAGAAGATTGTGCGAAAAAAACTAGTGGAGCATCTGGAGCGAAGGAACTTTGTAACACAGCATCAACATGGGTTCAGGGATGGCAGGTCCTGCCTCACAGGGTTACTTGAATTCTACGACCAGGCAACAAAAATAAGGCAAGAAAGAGAAGGGTGGGCAGACTGCATATTTTTGGATTGTCAGAAAGCCTTTGATACAGTGCCACACAAGAGGCTAGTGCGAAAGTTGGAGATGCAGGCTGGAGTGAGAGGGAAGGTACTCCGGTGGATAGAGGAATACCTAAGCAACAGGAGACAACGAGTCTGTGTGAGGGGTGAGGTCTCAGATTGGCGAGACGTCACAAGTGGAGTCCCGCAGGGGTCAGTCCTTGGACCTATACTGTTTCTGGTATATGTAAATGATCTCCCAGAGGGTATAGATTCGTTCCTCTCAATGTTTGCCGACGATGCAAAAATTATGAGGAGGATTGAAACAGAGGATGATAGTAGGAGGCTACAAGATGACCTGGATAGACTGAGTGAATGGTCCAACAAATGGCTGTTGAAGTTCAACCCGAGTAAATGCAAAGTAATGAAACTAGGCAGTGGAAACAGGAGGCCAGGCACAGGATACAGAATAGGAGATGAAGTACTTAATGAAACAGACAGAGAGAAAGATCTAGGAGTTGATATCACACCAAACCTGTCTCCTGAAGCCCACATAAAGAGAATAACGTCTGCGGCATATGCGAGGCTGGCTAACATCAGAACGGCGTTCAGGAACCTGTGTAAGGAATCATTCAGAATCTTGTACACCACATATGTAAGACCAATCCTGGAGTATGCGGCCCCAGCATGGAGCCCGTACCTTGTCAAGCACAAGACGAAGCTGGAAAAAGTCCAAAGGTATGCTACTAGACTAGTCCCAGAACTAAGAGGCATGAGTTATGAGGAAAGGCTGCGGGAAATGCACCTCACGACACTGGAAGACAGAAGAGTAAGGGGGGACATGATCACAACCTACAAAATCCTCAGGGGAATCGACCGGGTAAACAAGGACGAACTTTTCAACACTGGTGGGACGCGAACAAGGGGACACAGGTGGAAGCTGAGTACCCAAATGAGCCACAGAGACGTTAGAAAGAACTTTTTCAGTGTCAGAGTAGTTAGCAAATGGAATGCATTAGGAAGTGATGTGGTGGAGGCTGACTCCATTCACAGTTTCAAATGTAGATATGATAGAGCCCAATAGGCTCAGGAATCTGTACACCAGTTGATTGACGGTTGAGAGGCGGGACCAAAGAGCCAGAGCTCAACCCCCGCAAGCACAATTAGGTAAGTACAATTAGGTAAGTACACACACACAAGAGACACGATTACCACTAACAAACGTCACTTGGGAATTGATAGAAGAGACGGGGATTGACTATCCTCCATGGATGACACCTGAACAAGGGGACACATGGGGATAGTGAATACTCATCCAGATACCTTTTTGTAGTGTAAGAATAGTGAGCATATCAAATGCACATGAAAGTGAAGTAGAGGAAGTTAAATCCGCAATCCCATGTTAATATGTTGCAGTTGCCGTTGAAAATACTCGTGTACCCTATACACCAGTCGATTGAAAGTTAAGAGGCTTTCAATCAACTGGTGAATAGGTTGATTGGAAGCCTTTCAACAACCAAAGAGCCTGAGATCAAACCTAGCAAACAAAATTGACTACATTCACACACATACACGTTCCAATTACCAGTTTGCTTCCCTAGCATATAACCCAAGTTTAAAAAAAAAATCCACTTTTTCTTTACTAATACACTTCCCCGTACACTCAGTTAAGACATACGTCGGTTCGTACAATGCAATAATCTGTTGCTGCGTCTCGCAGGACTTCAGTACATGCTCCTCAAACTCCTTAACCAGCCTACTATCGTTGATAACAATAAACAAACCCAGAGCACGCTCGAGGGGATGTGTTGTTGACGTTAGAGAGCCTCAAGTGTGCAACATTATTCTGCCGGCAAGACGGTATGTTGAGGCACCTTGCATCACCAGGTTCTCACTTGTGTTGAGAAATTTCCGAACGTCCAAATACGGATAACGTGTTGGTTTGGGGCGCTAAGATGACTGGCCGGCAGTCAGTGGGTGTGGGGGTGTGAGGGGTGAATGTGGGTGATGGCATGGTATATATGGGTGTATATGGGTGTGTATATGGGTGTGGTAGGACTTCGGAAGGTGGTCTTATCGAGCGAGGCATGCACATCGCGGGTGCAGATTTGTGAATGGGTCGTAATACTCACAAGCTGTCAGAGGGTGATGTCACACCCACCTGGCGAATACCAGAAGTGCCTTCTCGCCTACACGACCTGACCTGACCTTTGTGGGCGGCCGACAGTGACGGGCGGTGGGCGGGGGAGAAGCAGACAGGCCATCAGGGGGCGCTGTCGCTGCCGTGACAGACACAGACAAGCGGAACGCATCAAAAAAGCTGTCGTGGTGTTTGTCTTGGGAATAAAAAAAAAGTGAGATGTGATATGTGGGAAGAGATGCAGGACGAGAGAGAGAGAGAGAGAGAGAGAGAGAGAGAGAGAGAGAGAGAGAGAGAGAGAGAGAGAGAGAGAGAGAGAGAGAGAGAGAGAGAGAGAGAGAGAGAGAGAGAGAGAGTAGCAGGTGAGTATGGCGTGAGAAGAGAGTGACAGGAGGTAACAGGCGAACATCCCTCTAACTTGCCATCAAAGGTGCCGCCTACGCCACCACCAGTGGCACCGTGTCGCCGCCTCCTGCTGCCACCACTGCAACTCTTCCTAACTACAGTTATGTAACGGTTGTGTGGTGGCAGTGTTGGAATTTTATTCTTTCCAAACCCATTCCCTAGGCTGAGGTGGAATGGGTTAAAAGAGGCACATAATCGATTCAGGAACTGAACTCCATAGTTCGTTCAGCTAAGCAAGTGACAGTCTGTTGTAGCTAGTTACACAATTGTTAATGTTACATACACATGTACATATATATTCATACATGTACACAAATACATATACATATCAATTTTGTATCACAAGCGATTCAACTAGAGACTCACAATAGCCAGGTGTGAAGTTAGTGGTTAGGATGGTGTGGTAATAGTGATTTCCTAATAGTGACGATAGGGATATGCTTTATATGCCCTAATTATTTGTTATGGCATAGGTCCAACTAATGCCAATTTCTGTCTTTATAAAAGTTCGTTTTTTTTTGTGTGTGTATCGCATTTTGGTATGCATTATGGTATGCATAAGGCATTTTGGTATGCCTTAAACTAAACTAAACATTTTTGTTAAATCTAGCCCTGGCCAACATTCCAGGTATTGATCATTCGTACACGAAATGAGTATTTTCATACATTTCTTCGATTAATTTGTGCTTGCAGCTCTAATTAATATTTCTGTACGGTTTTATCTCGCTTTATAAAGGTTCTCCTTATCCAGCTTATCTTTTCTCTTCACAGCCTTGTATGTGAGAGGAAAGCACAACTTAGCTAGTTGTGCTTGCGGGGGTTGAGCTGCTGCTCTTTGGTCCCGCCTCCCGCCTATGTAGTGTTGAAGTGTCTCGGGGCTCTAATGTTTGTAGGGTTGTCTCATAGAGTACCTATTGCAGCCCTAATTTTCAAATGGCCTGTTTTCTATATGTTTTCAAGTCTCTTGGAATATACCTGAATACACCCGCAAGACCTTCTGTGAGCTCTAAAGCTTCGTCAAGTCCAACCAGACCTGTGCCAGAGTTGCCCTCCACACGCTCACAGCTAGGTCAAGGCTTCAGAGCTAAGTCAAGGCCTCATAGCTATGTCAAGACCAGCGAGATTCTTTGCAATAGCTTGACCCCCACGCCCACAGCTTGGTCAAGGCCAACCAGACCACTGCTAGGGCTGACCCCATACGCTCAGAGCTAAATTAAGGCCAACCAGACCCTTGCGAACGATGGCCCCGTAATCATTAAGTCCCATACTTTATTAATACTAACTAGGTGTCGTACAGGTGTTTGTCGCGTATTATCTCAAACAAGATAACAGTAAGATATCATGGTTTTGCTTGTTTACGCTAATCTGTAGCTGTGTAGACCCTTTGTGATTGAATCTGAAGGCTATAACAACAATTTTTCCCTATGCAATTATTTGTAGAAGAGACAATATGCTCAAAGTTAATTTGAAATAATAGTGTTGTGTTGATAGGCATTTATATATCAAATTTTTGAATTGTTCCAGTGACTATTTTGATTACCACTATTGATTATCACTATTTTGGTCAACTATTGCCAAAAATAGTTGCCAAATTTGAGGTATTTTTGAGTGAAACGTACAGCAACATCATTATGTCTTCGTGCAGTGTCTTTGGTTATCATATATAGTTCCTGTTGTCTGAAACTTATTCTTAAGGCAGAGGCTTGTTTAGGAGGTAAATGGGTGGGTAGTATTGTATTTCGCTGCCCTAAAACACATTATGAAGAGCAAGTAGCTTTACTACAAAGTTTTTCTTGACAGGTTGTAGAATAAACATTAAAGGCAAAACCGTTATTGGAAACATTGAATACAGTGTGTTTTATGGTAAATATTGCTAGAAACACCTGAATTGGCACAACTGGCTCTGGTGCCTTCATCATTACACATATTTATCGAATGAAAAGACGCGTTACTTGCCACATCTGACTCTGAAAAATTAACTGATGAATGCATTTGGATCTACGACAAACATCAGGCACATCTGCCTATGGGGCAGATTATAAAAGCAGATATATCTGACTAGAGCAAACACCAATGAAAACACCTGATGTTCAAACAAACATAACGTGACTCCCAGTACCAGGCAAAACCTAACAGATCAAACCTATATATGAAACATATTTGGATATCCCTTTACTGAAGGATAATCACTCCACACACCTGTAGTAAATATAAATAAACACATCTGATCCTGAAGCTAAACTCACCTAAGACATACTCGGCTTTAACCCAAAAAAATCACAAAACATATCTGGCTCTAAAGTATATATTACTCCTCAATTCTGACTCCAGACAAGATAACTACCTATAGATGCAATTGACGATCACAAAACACTGATATACTACCTATAGATGTTTCTATAGGCAACTACCTATAGATGTTTCTCATCTCTGAAACGTATTAAATCGACAAAGTAAAGGAATGTGTCTCACACATAAATCATTCTTCACAGAGAGGTGGGAACTCAGAAGAATGTTATCGAGGTAGATACGGAGGAAAACTCCCGTAACAAAAGGGGTTTTTCTATGTCCTTTCTAAGAATCGAGGCACAGAACACCGCGCCAAGCAAAGACCGGACACGCTGCAAATCTCCATGAGAATACTTAATCCGCGGATTTATGGGCGGATTCTTCGTCCCGGCTGAGGCAATACAATGCCGAACCGATCGCTCAGGGTTTGGAAGGTGACAAAAGACACACACAAACGAATGCGCGTACGCATACGCGCACACACGCACATACACACACACACACACACATAAGCACTCAAACAAATGCATTTGCGCATCTTTCGACAGTAGGTACAAGCTGTCTAGAGCAGGGACAAAGGTAGAATCTGATTTACAAACGCAAAATTGCGAGAGAATTTTAAAATTTCGATTTCCATGGAACACACAATCTGTAGGCAAGACCCCACACGACAGACTGCACCAACGCACTTAAGTTTACTTTATCCGTGGCACTGAAATTGCCATAGATAAATTAAACAAACTCCTGTGAGTGAGATGGACATAGCTGAAGGACCAGACAAAGTTTTCTTTCGTGGTTACTAAGAGAATGACACTTGTGCTAGTTATTTAATACAAGTAATCATCAATAGAAACTATCATAAATTTGCAAAACAGTCGATTTACTGCAAATATACGAAATATTACACAGATGACACGTGTAAACAAATGTTGTTTATGTTGTTTACACATGTAAATAAAATTTAAATGACCGTTACAAATTGTAGAGAAAATCATTATAAAGAAAGGCTTTATATCTAGAGAAAATGACCTTCATAATTCAACACCAGCAAGGGCTGAGGGGCATCATATTTGCTAACCTTTCCTAACAAGGGTTGGTAGATTACATCTTCTTGGAGTGTAAAGAAAAAAAGATATTCAGCACAGTATTTCTCACGAAACAAATAATCAAGTTGGTGAAAGGGGCAGACGTTGCAGGGAAGGTTCTCCAGTGGATTAAAAGTCACTAAGAAAATTAGTATACTTGATTGGACATTTTAAGTAATGTGTTTCGAAATCTGAGGAAGAAATCATTCAGATCAATCCCAGAATATGAGGTTCCAGAGTGGAGTTCTTACATTGTCTAACAAAAAACGAAGTTGGAGAAAGTCCAGAGATGTGCCACCAAACTAGTCCCGGAACTGCAGGACATGATTTACAAGGAATAGCAAGGGTACTGAACCTCACTCAAATGGAAACCAGAAGGGTTAAGAGAAACATGATTATCACATAAAAATATCAGTAGAGTTGATAGGAAAAACAAAGACAGATTCCTTGTTACGTGTAGCACTCGCAGAAGGTGACACAGGAGGAAACTGAACACCAAGATGAGCCAGAGAAATACGAAAAATATTTTTTTCAGTGTATGGATAATGAGCAAATTACACTAAGAAGTGGTGGAGGTAGACTTAATACGCAGTTTCAACATCAAATATAATATAGCCCACCGTGGTTGGAAAATCTGTACACCTCCAGCAAGCACAATTGGGAAAGCACAAAACTCACACATGTAGACAGCAGTACAGCTGTACAGAATTAAACTTCCATATTGTCACCATATCAATAATAGAAAAGGAAACCATTGATAAACTTGAAGAATAGTTCAGGCTTCACTTCCTTTCCTCATTTTACACTCTTTCGTCGCAGGAGAGAAAGAGAGAGAGAGAGAGAAAGGAAAGAACACGGTTTTCCGGTTTAGTGTGAGGTTTGGAAAGAGGAAGGTAGGAGTTATTGAGTGACCTGCCCAATCCATCAGGTCGGAGGACTTTGAAACCTTAGGCCTGGGTACCCCTGCCGTCCGTACCCACTTCACCGCCTTGTTTGGTGGTGAATATATTAGTCCCTTCTTCCCACCCCCTGGTGGTTAGTGGCGAGAATCGTACTGATGCTGAACAAGAGCCTCCCAGCGGTGTCCCAACAGTGTCCCAGCAGTGTCCCAGCCGGGTTCTGGTCCAGACATGGAACAGGAAGTTCCTAGGACCTCTGGCTAAGCATCAGAGCATCCAGGAAATCTTTGCTGGCTAAGATGACAGGAGCCATATTTATTACCCAATCGCGGTAATATCTCTTCTTAATTTTTAATATAAGAGTATTCATAAAATATTGAATATTGGTAATATTTGTTATGTATTCAATGGCATTAATGCATTAATTGTTATTCTACTCCGCTTAAGGGAGAGGCAATTTGTAGATTGACTGATTTCCGTATTTATGTATTTATAATCAACGTTAAAAATAATATGCATTTGTCAATATTTATGTATTATTACATGAGTGAATTATAACTATAGTTAACATTATTATTAAAATAGCTAATATATATATTAATAATCAAAAATGCCCTCCACGTTGGGTTAATTTAATACTTAGTTTTTTTAATATGATTAGAATTATTTTTTTGTTTGTAGTTAATTCTGTTTTGTGAATATGAAAGTGTTTAGTGTTTGTTTGTTAGCCACACAGTCTTTACAACCATATATTAAATGATGAGTTTATACTAGAATGTATAATGCGACGATAATTCTCCCACATAACCTACCTTACCTTGAGGTGCTTCCGGGGCTTAGCGTCCCCGCGGCCCGGTCGTCGACCAGGCCTCCTGGTTGCTGGACTGATCAACCAGGTTGTTGGACGCGGCTGCTCGCAGCCTGACGTATGAGTCACAGCCTGGTTGATCAGGTACGCATGACGCAGCTACCCAGTATAACATGACACAACTAGCCAGCTTAACATGACGCACCTAGCCAGCTTAACATGACGCACCTAGTCAGTTTAACATGACGCGATAATACCCTCACGTCCACATGTAGTGTTATTAGTGGCGTAACCTCCCCCCAGGGTGGACTATTATACAGAGTATAAATATTTCCAGTAATATGAATGTTGTCATGATTAACAACGTCCGCTTTCAGTCGTGTTATATATATCTCGATCCAGCACCCGCTGTTATTCGGGCTTGCAATACTTGGAACAATACGTGTTACTTGGAACTTTTGTTCCAAGTAACTGTATATATATATATATATATATATATATATATATATATATATATATATATATATATATATATATATATACGTTGACAGTTTTTGTTATTCACAGAATCATACTCAATTCCCTTAAAATATATGACAATTAATTTATTTTTACAGATCACCATTTTAATGTTTTAAAGGCCATTTACAGACATATTTGTTTACACTTGGGTTATATCAGTAAGCTACTTGCAATAGAGCTCAAATATACTCTTTCACTCTTTTTCTCACCCTCATATTTTATCCTATTTTTTTCTCATACTTCCTCTCCTTCTGTACTTTTGTTTTTATTTTCTTTCCCTTTGCTCCTCTTTGCTTTCCTTCTCCTTCCCTCTCCTCTCTCCTTGTCTCCCTGAGTCAACCATTCCGCGTCCCTGCTTGTCAACCATTCTATTCCCTCCATTCTGCTAACGTCAACGAGAAGGGTGACAAACACTCGGTATATTACCAGTGCGTCGGTGCCAAACTGATCACTTTGGCCATTCATCAGTGTTTCCTACTTAGCTGCCAGACGTGTTAACCGCCCTCTGGTCGGGTCGTTACGACCCTCTGGTATAGAGGAGCGGCGGTCGTCCTCTGTCACTGAACACTTCCTCCTTCAACGACCTTCTACCAGCAATTATCCTATCCTAAGTCTGGTAACTGTAGACTGGTAACTATCCTATCCTAAGTCTGGTAACTGTAGATTAGAACAGCGGGTGACTGTAACCATGCAACCCACTAGGTGGGTGAAAGTGTGCATGATAAGCAAATAAACTTAACTGTCTAACTGTACTAGTGCTCACTCAGGAATCTGTTGTTGATATATACATTAATCTGTGTAATTAAGGTTAAGAAGACTGTAACTCACTTAGCTAAATAAATTTGAGGGGGTTTCAGTTCGTGAGGTCATTATGTGTCTCTGTAACTCTCCCCACTACCACTTACAAGATGGGTCTGAGCTCCACCACCACTCAGAGAATGGGTATGGGGTGCATAATAGATGAACTACACTACACTGTCCCTCCCTCCAGCTCAGCTCTCATTCTCACGCTGAGACAAACTCTGGAACTCCCTTTTTTAAAATTTCCCATTCCCGTACCTGGAATCACCCCTAACAAGTGTTCATTCTCACTCTAGGAATCACCCTAACAACTGAGTCTATTTTTTTGATAAAAAATTACTCATTAACGTATTACCTCTCACTTTTCTTTCACTAGTAATATGCTATTTTACCTTTAATAGACCTTGCTAAATGATTTTATTAAAATCGATATTTGTTACCAGGTAATTTCGCCCATGGGACGAAAATATTTAATAAATGGTCTAATAAAACTTTGTGAAATTTGTTGAACACATAAATATATCTTTCCTTAAGCGCGGCACAATCTGTGATATAAAATTTTATAAATAAGGTCAAGTCACTGGAACTTGCACAAAAAGTAAGCAAATTTAACTTATGAAAATTAGTGCTGTGAATGGACATTATATATGTTTTTTTTTTTTTTACTTATTAATAGCCGATTTGGGTACAATATATTTTTACTTATGAGATCCTTGATAAGTATAGTAATTTATACAGTATATTTATCTAATATAAGCTTCATGAGTACAGAAACTGCATGTCATAACTACTACATCCTTGTGTCTTTAGGAAAACTATAATACAGCATATCCATCTAATTATTATTTTGTCCTCCATTGTACTGAACTAAGACAAAGCAATAATTCAACTTTGATTTAGGCTTCAATTATTCTCTAAGCTTGCCTACTCTCATTCCCCTTAAACCACAAGAAACGAGGTCCAGTCTATTCACACACATCGTCCTCCAAGGTGTAATGGTAATGTTTGAGACACAAATCACAGAAAATTTAATAAGAGTAGTTCTCCCCTATGGTTTTAGTGTTCAAGGGGTTGTTCTGAGGACCTGAATGAGCTTTAAGGTTATTGTTAGGATCTGGATAAGCTCTATGGCTGGTCTGAGGGTTCAAGCATATCTCCAAAGTTGGTCTGACGACCTAGGTAAGTTTCCTTCTTTCTCAAATTTCCTCAAAAAGCATATTTCAGCTGCTTCTTCTTCAATTGAAGCAATGACAAATTTTATAAGCAAAACTTATATAAGTGCTATAGCATTTGAACAAATCATTGCCACAAAAGAAAAGTTAAGGCGGTACCAGAGAGTAAACAACAAGGGTGGGGGTCTCTGGCTCTCTCTCCTCAACCAGCTAAGCCAAGATTTTCTGCTAGTCGACCAGTAAAGTTGGTGCCCCTGTCAGGAATTTGCATACCTGACGTGGCCTTCACTCATGCTTAGAGCTCTATTCTTAATGATACCAAGATGTCAGGGACTATTTTCTCAACGATCAACATATGGTTAAATTTTGCTAATATATATAAACTGAAAGATTATGTGTATATATATATATATATATATATATATATATATATATATATATATATACACATACATACTTCTGGTCAAATCTTACTGACAAGGAAAATACGAGTATTCCAATTAAAAGCAAGATCATAAAATAAAGCATTAGTAAGTTATGTGGAGGTGAATGTAAACAAAGTGAAGTTATTTTTTAGTGTATCTTTAAAACGCATTAAAATCACTACATGCGTTAAGTGAACCCACCTGAACGCGTCACCCCCGACCACAGTTGAACGCCCTGAAGACTTCGTTACCACCCCAGGTGAACCCACCAAAAGGTTCTCCCCGACAACACCTGAACGCCCTCAACACAGATCACAGACAAGGCGGATCCAGAACCCCTCACACGCCGATTTTAAAATATAAATTGTTAAATGAAACTCCTTCATTCATCGGGGTTTCCGGCCGTCAGGCTAAAGCGGTGAACTAGTTTTTATCTGATTAATGCCTCTTGGTTCTTTGTCACAGGAAATTCATGGGTTATAATTATTTCTTGAAATCAGAGCACTGTGTAGATTGGTGTATTGTGTTAACTGGATTTGATATCAATATTGCCGCCGGCAGAGGCTAGATTATTATGTACTCTGTTATCATCATGCAAGGGGTGGTGCAAAAAGATTACAAAGGTCAGTAAAGGTTTTAATGAGACCACAGTGGATGGTATAGGACTTTGATTTGCAGAGTTTATTTGTATTTTAATACTATGATAGCTGGTAAATAAATACTGTTTGTACTTTATTTGCAATTATAAAATATTATACATTGAAGGCAAATCGTTTTAGCAACAGAAACTATAGGGCAACAGAAGTGTTGCTGTGTATGATTTTATTGAAAACAACTTTCATCAAATTTGTTTTCTATTATAGAGACGAAATGATGACACAATCCAAGAATTGCATATTTTTTATCTTAGGAATAAAATGGCTTGCCAGTGTAAGTTTTAATCTTTCTCTTAAAGTATACATTTCAACACGGTATGTGATGTAATATCTGTGTGTGTGTGTGTGTGTGTGTGTGTTTGTGTGTGTGTGTGTGTGTGTGTGTGTATCTTTGTCTTTGTCCACATAGTTAATATTTTGTCATGTAGATCCCCAAACAATTTGAACTGTCAGAGATAACTGAAGTCAAGTTACATTCCTGTTATTCTATCAGAGTATTGTATTAATTGAAGTATTGTACTAATTGGAACCTTGTGTTAACTGTTGTATTGTGTTAACCGGACTACTGTTCAGAACTGTAGTACAATGTTAACCAGAGTGTTGTGTTTAATACAATATTAAATTAACCTGAACATCGAATTAACCTGCAAATTGTCCATTGTTTTTCTGCCTGGTTTGACACTCAAGGAAATCTCAGGTGAATATTTTTATTCATCAATTTCTCAGCTGGATATACGTACACAGTAGTGAGGAAATGAAGCTTAGAATTAACTGTCGTATATTATAATGAACTGACCTTTAAGATGGGGGGGTTATGAAGACAGGTTGGAAATGTTATAATGCTTGGGAGAGTTGAGACAACAATTACGACCTGACAAGCGTTAAATATAAAGTGGGTTTGTCTAATTTGAAGCGACGTAATCCACTGAGGTCAATGCTCATTAGTCCAACGAGCATTTTAGGAGCATTTAATTTGACTGGTGATTCTGGAATTTTAAAATAAATTGGTAAAAATTGCAGTGTAATAAGTGGGAGGACAGGTTGCTTCTGAGACCTGACCTGATGCACGCACGCACTCACGCACACACACAGACACACACGCGCGCGCGCGCGGACTCCATACACAGTTTCAAATTAAGATATGATAGAGCCCAATAAGCTCAGGAACCTGTACACCAGTTGATTGACAGATGAGAGGCGGGACCAAAGAGCCAAAGCTCAACCCCCGCAAGCACAAATAGGTGAGTACAAATAGGTGAGTATACACACACACACACACACACACACACACACACACACACACACACAGGAGTCATTGCTGTAAACAACCGATGCTCGAAAGGCGGGATCCAAGAGTCAATGCTCGATCCTGCAGACACAACTAGGTGAGTACACACACACACACACACACACACACACACACACACACAACCTGATGTCAGAAAAGATGATATTGCATTTTCCTTTGTGTATTAAGAATAAGTTTTATGATAACTTTATCATGGCTTAATATACGAGTCAATTTACAGTTCTCAATTTTTATTTTGTTTTTCGTTCGTGTTACATTATTTTTTTATGTACATTCACCTGTTCCTCCTAAACTGATAGTGATTTTTGTAATTACGGATTCGAACCAATGTGTATGTAGTAATGGATCCCCAATAAGCCACTTTTTTGTACTATTTTCTATAGAGCTCGGAAAATATAAAGATAAAAATACAAAATTAAATATTCCTCGGCCTAGTATAGTACATATATGTACTATATTAGGCCTCAGAGAGAGCGTGCATTAAGCCTAGCTTGGTCACGTTAGGTCTTATTAGCTACAAAAATATATAATAATTCGCCAGTTTTGTCTAAAATTAGTAATACAAAAGTTTACTTTCTATTCGTCTATTACGACATATATGGGCTTTCGAGCACCCTATTGTGAAGACCTACTAGAATATGATCTTAAGTTTCTCACACACACCTTATTGTCATTCTCTGCAAACTTGGGTTTCCTGTCCTCAATTTCATCGTTCCGTCCCTTTTCCTCCTGGTGTGCTCAGGCTTTGAGTAAAAAGGTCCGTGTTTATGCATTTCCGTGAGTGTGAACTACGGGTTCTAGGCGTGTGAGAAAGTGTCGAGGAAATATATTTTAAGAAATTAAATATGTTTTATATATATTGGCAGATAATTTTTATAATAAAATAGGTGTTAATATTCCAAAGTGTGTGTGTGTGTGTGTGTGTATTTCACATTTTATTGATATGAAATAAGAAATTAAAATAATACGTTTCAATAGAGTATGATTCTAATTGTCTTCTAACTTAATATGGAACTTGGACTTGCTTTTTTTGAACACATGAGCCTAATGAAACAATAATTCGAACATGAATTAATAGGTTAGATTAAATCCTTAACAATTCATTTTTTACTTAATTAAAAATAGGTTGTGAATGTTTGTCAGCTGCAATAATTAATAATACATCGTATTTTGTCCGTTTTGGATTTGGGCCGTTAAATTCTCTGGTAAAGAGTATCATACATGATGAGAGGGGGGAGGGGGGAGGGGGACATCTGTGTCTGATCCTTCCTCTTATAACTATCTAACAATTTTTTAACAATATTTTTATTTTATTATTAGCTTCTGTTTTCATAACTTTCCATTTTCTCTTCCTGTTCAACTCTGCCCTCCTTAAAAAACAAAAATAAAGTTCAGTCGATGAGAAATATAAATATATGCGAACATAGGCAGACGATGAGTCACAATAACGTGGCTGAAGTATGTTGAATCGACTTGAGAATGGTCCAGGACGGACCGAAACGTCGTCGTCGTCCCTTCACCTTCTAGTGTGTGGTCTGGTCAACACATGCGAGCATACTTTAGAATGAGAAAAACAGAAAACATTGTCTTCATCCTTCTCCCTAACTTCTAGCTTCTAACCTCTCAACTTCCGCCTGTGTCCCTCAAATGCTCAACCTATCCCATTCCACTTCATCGCCCTAACCCCACCGCTGATATAATTGTATCTCTCCCTATTTACCCTCTCCTATCCTATCATTTATCACCACCATTACGTCCTCTGCCTCTCACCTTTCCATTCCAACTCCTGCCTGACATTCTCCCTTCCCACTCAACCCTTGCTAATGCCACCCCTCCCAAACCCCTGGTCCGCTATACCCTCTTCCTCCCCCTCGTTCTCCTCTACTAACAACATAACAAAAATTAACTCCCTCCCCCTTTTTCCCCCCTCTCCCTCGGGGCCAACTCACGAAGAAGGGCGATCGTCTTCCATCGTCTGGGGCAGTCATAACCTTCTACACTACCACCACCTTAGCACCAAGCTCCTGATCCTTCTACTATTATCGCTCTCCCTCACTCTTTCCCCCTCTCGTTTAGCCCATTTTTACTTCCCCCCTCCCTCCCTCTTTCCCCAGCCGCCTCTCTCCATCTCGCTTCCATTGGGAATGCTGATGGAGATCACGACCCGCGTCTCCTACAACGACGCCCTCTTGGTATTTGTGAGAGTGTCAGAAAAGAGGAGGGCCAAATTTGACAGTTTTCAGCGTTCCTCCTCTTTAGGTATTGGTCTCAGGGATGACAGTAGGGAAAAGGTTTTCTGTTCTTCCTTATTTATGGTCCTACCGTCTCCTACCTTCCCTACCTACTCCCTTTACTCCCTTGTCTCTTCTCTACGTGTGCGTGTGTGTGTGTGTGTGTGTGTGTGTGTGTGTGTATGTGTGTGTGTGTGTGCGAGAGAGAGTGAGAGAAAGATGTGTTTGATGTTTGTTTTATGATTATACAGATTTTCTTACTTATTAGGCCTTTTCTTTGATGTCTTCTAATTCCTTCTTTCATCCTATATTTCTCCATCCTCTCTTCTTGTGCTATTATTGTATACCTTTTCACTCCTATTTTTGTTTTGTTTTTGCCTTCTCACATCTTGTGTCCTCTGTCTCTCCTTTCCTTAATTACCCTCTTCTCATATTCGTTAGTCCCTTACTTGCCCATTTTTCTGTTCTTTTTCTTCAGCTTTCTCTATTTCTTAACTTTCTATGGCAATCTTTCTTTCTCTTTCTTCACATCTAGTCCTATCCTTCCAAGCTTATCCATCGACATGTTTTCCTTAGTCATCCTATCCCCCCTTCCCAGTTTTCATCCAATCCTCCAATCCATCCATTCTTCTTCCTCCATCAATCCCCATCCTAATCTTTCTCTTCATCCAACTCCTCCTCCACTCATTTTCATCCATATCAACATCTCACACCCTATCCGTCGGAACTTATGCATCCACATCCTTTCTTATAGTCATTCTATCCACCCAGTCTCCAGCCAGTCCCTCTCACATCATCAATCCCCATCCCCTACCCTTCTCTCTCTCTCCCTCTCGTCCATGTGGCCGGCAGTGGACCATCTATCAGGGCAGGACGGGGGCGTTTCTGGCTCGCCACTCTGGCGTTATTACCACATTTTCCGACCCATTGCGTCCTTTGGGCCATAGATCTGGCTGACAGACATCATGAGGTTTTTATTGTGGGGGCATGAAGCGTTGACACCCCATGCTGCCAGGGGGGGAAAAGGGGCGGAGACGATTGGGGATGGAAGGGGGCAAGGGTGAAGGGAAGTATGGGAGGGGAAATAAAAGAAACAGATGGGTTAGGATAATGAGCAAAAGGATAAGGGAGGTGGATGGAGGAGAGAGATACAGCAGGCAAGATTAAAATAAGTGTTGGGTAGAGGTTGAAGGATAGAGAGGGATAAGGGCCGAACTCTGAGAAGGAGCGATGAAGAAACGTTAGGTATGTGGAGGGATAGATAAGGGGTAGATAAGGGGAGAAAGGCTCTTCAGGAAAGGGGTAATATAGTAGGGATAAGTTATGGGATTCTGGAATTGGTGGGGGGTTAAGAAATGAGTTGGAACGAGTATATGGAATGAGGCGACAGGTTGTGAGACTATGGAATGACTTTGGTTGTGCTAAAAAGAAAAATGCATTGAAAGGATTATGTATTGAGCTGTGGGATTATGTAACAGGTGGTTGAGTGTGGGGGGGGGGGGGGGGGGAATCAAGCCATTCTTGCGCAAATAAAAAAAAAAAGTAGCAAATTGGCCCCCAGTCCTGCCAGATGGCTATGCCATTATATAGGAACAGAATACGCCATTCTCACAGATAAATTGCTTCAGCATGGGGCCGCATACATACAACTAGAAAAAAGGAAAATATATGCAGAGCCTTTGTAGGTATATAGCGACTCAATATATATATATATATATATATATATATATATAAATATATATATATATATATATATATATATATATATATATATACATATATATATATATATATATATATATATATATATATATATATATTATATATATATATATATATATATATATATATATATATATATATATATATATATATATTAGATGTATGATATGTGGCGGTGCTGTGGATCGAGTTTGTTGTCGGGGGATGGGGATGGCACCTCCCTATTAGGACTTGCCTATCCGTGACCGCAGGGAAGTGAAGTGTAGTTCTGTATGCCCCGGTTACTTGCATTATCTAGTGCTTTATAATTTTACTACTCTGACGCTTGAATTCTTCACGAATCCGGCCTTGATTAAATTATTGACTGAGGTGACTTCCACAATTTTCAATCCATTCCAGTTGTATAGGGTACGAATATTTCCTTACATTTCTTTGACTCATCTGCGTATTCCACCTTCCACATATTTCTTATCTTTCCATTTCTCACCTTAAAGAGGCTGTCCTTGTCCATTTTATAATTCCTCTCTGTATTTGATAGGTTCTGATCATGTTCATAATTTTTCTTCTGTCCTCTACAGTTGTGTGAGATCTAGTTACTTTACCTAATACTTTTACCTTAACCCTTTTATCTTTGGTAATAATCTCGTTGTAATCTTCTTTATTTCTTACATTATGCATTTTTATGCTTCACATGGTGTGGATTCCAGGCAGGTGCTGTATATTCCTGTACTGGTTTAACGAAGATTCTGTAAATTACCTTCAAAGAGTTCTAACTTAGGTTTGTAAACGATGTTCTAATGCTCCATATGCTGTCAATGGTGCATGAAAGTGTACGTGGTATTGGGGGAGTGTGGTAGTGGTAGTGGTGGTGGTAGTGGTAGTGGTGGTGAGTTTCAAGTCCAGAGAGTGTTTGGGTGGAGTTTCTCTCAGTCTTGTGATCACGTAACACAACACTTGTGTGTTTCGTGCCTTGGTGTTTTAATGTGGTGTATGGTAACAGGTAATATAGTGAGATTATAGGGGTGGTGTTGTTGGTAGTATGGTGTTATGGTAGCGAGTATAGTGCTGCGCTCATTGGCCACGAACATAGTGGTGATATGGTTGAAGGAGTGAGTGATGTGGCTTAAAAGTAACGCTGTGACAGTAGTTTAACTGTCATATTATAGTGTGACGGTACTGTGCTGTTGTAACGGTGTTATGAAGGTGTCACAGAGTAACCACCGCATCACTAAACATACAAAAGTGACATAGCAAACGTAACGCCTCTCCTGTAACGAGTCTTACAGGTGCCGCCAACCAGATACAGCGTGGGATTATACCAGCTGACTAAATTCAATAAACACTACTAATTTCTCTTATCAATTCCAAACACCACACTAGGATCACTGCGTAGTCGTCACTGAAGGAGCTCCCGTCGGCATATAATCACTCCAGTGACGTGGGGATGTTCACAGCCTTGCATCCCTAATCACCATCGCCTGCACCATCTGCAGCCACAGAGATGCAGCTTCCCGTATTCAGTAGGTGGACAACTGCAGCTGCACCAGCCATTAAGATCTCTGATACGAGGACGTTCAGCGTTGTCTAAGAGAAGGTGATGATGTTTATTGTGTTGTTAAGGAACTTTAACATGAATGTTAATTTTTATTAATGTTTATTTATGTTTTCTGCTTATTAAAGCTGTTGCTCTTGACTCGAGATGGTGAGAGGTTTGGTGACGAGGACGGAGGTCAGAGGAGCCACAGGTGTGGGATGGTGAGAAGCTACAGGTGTGTGATAGTGAGTCCGCAAAGGTGTGTGATAGTGAGAGCCCACAGGTGTGTGACGGTGAGTACCCACAGGTGTGTGATAGTGAGGACCCACAGGTGATAGCGAGGGCCCACAGGTGTGTGATAGTGAGGGGTCCCACAGGTGTGTGATAGTGAGGAGCCACAGGTGTGGTGACAAGGAGGGTTGGCCTCCTACTCTACCTGGTTTATTCTCGTCTCGTTTCCATTCGTTTGCCTTCAGATGTGTCCGACCATTACTCATCCCATTATCAGTATGCAGCGGGGTTCCCTTCCCCATCACTCACCTGGGTGGACAGGTGCCCAGGGAATAATTAATGTACAGGTGCGCACCAAGAAATCATTCATCCGCATCATTATATGTGCTGGCGAACTAACGTACATAAAGACGTACATATATAGGCGTACACACACACACACACACACACACACACACACACACACACACACACACACACACACACACACACACACTTCCCCACACAGTTTCAAGTGTAGATATGATAGAGCCCAATAGGCTCAGGAATCTGTACACCTGTTGATTGACGGTTGAGAGGCGGGACCAAAGAGCCAGAGCTCAACCCCCGTAAACACAACTAGGTGAGTACAACTAGGTGAGTACACCATGTCCCCTTGTTCGTGTAGCACGGGTGGAACACGAACAAGGGGACACAGGTGGAAACTTAGTACCCAAATGAGCCACAGAGAAATTAGAAAGAATTTGTTCTGTGTCAGAATTGTTAACAAATGGAATGCACTAGGCAGTGATGTGGTGGAGGCTGACTCCATTCACAGTTTCAAATGTAGATATGATAAAGCCCAGTAGGCTGCAGAATCTTTATTCCAGTTGATTGACAGTTGAGATATGTTCTCAACTGTCAACTGTATGTTCTTTGGCTCTCTGGCGGGACCAGAGAGTCAAAGCCCAACCCCCGCAAGCACAACTAAGTGATTACACACTCAAAGAAAGATTTTAACGCCGTTGCGAACGAAAAACTCCTTCAGAAACTTGAGAATAAAACTAATATAACTGAAAAATTGCTGAAGTGATTGAGTCAGCTTTCAAACTGTAGACGGTTGGAATGTAGCCAATCACAAAGCAGTAGGCCCATGACGTCATTCCCGATAGAGCCGGTGGGTGCCGCTCAAGTGGACGGCACCAGTTGATAACCAGACTTGATAGCAGGAGGACCTAGGTTGGGCTCGGTTCCTGTATTACCAATAAAGATATCTCAATATCTAAGTGTATCTACAACCCGAAGAGCCCAGAACATACCTCCAATCAACAGGTAAACGAGCAGAAACAATTGAAGAGGTACCTCATGGGTAGGAAATAGAGCATCATTGTGAGAGAGTAGATGGAAGAAAGGAGGGACTTATCAGAGGAAAACACCAAGCCATTACGACTATGTAGCACTCGGAAGGGATCAGGATAAGGCTTTGGGATGGGACGGGGGAGGGGAAAGGAATGCTTCCCAACCACTTGGACAGTCGGGGATTGAACGCCGACCAGCATGAAGTCGAGTGGTGTGAGGCACAAGATGGGTACCGGGGCACAAGTTAACACCAGGATCAATACTTAGACCCCTATATTTTTCTAATATAGAAGTAGACTGGAAGATGACTCGTGGTGATATTAAGGAAGCTTAGATGTGTGGATAAATGTAACTCGCTGACATTGTAACTATATGGTGTGAAGGATAGATGAAATTGTTTATGTAATAATCTAAGATGAGGTCTGAGAAAAACTTTTTGTGCCCTCTGTAATGCTTTTTGCGCTACCGCGCACAGGATGAGTATGGGGTGCACAATAAACTAGTCGCCTTCGGCGGCAACAATCAAAGGCCGGCAAAGGCGTAAAACAACAAAAACATAGACGAGATAACTTGTCTTTAGTTGTCGTCGTCTCGTCTCGTAGTTGTCTCGTCGACAACTACGAGACAACTTCCAGAATCAAAGATAAATATCTGGGAGCACATATAGCCCAAAGCTTAACATAAGAGGAACACATTAACATCAGCATCTAACTTAAAATTGGTCAATAAGGAATTATTTCTCAGGATACTAGACAAAGAGTCCTTCAAAACACAGGGTTCAACCTACATAAGCCCGACCATCGAGTATAGAGCTCTGTCATGGAGCCTCATTTAAACGAACACGAACTATTACTAAAGGAATTCCGGAATCGAGTGACTGAGCTTTTAATACTTGAACTGACTGAGAGTTGTTGTTGTTAAAGATTCGCTACCTGGAACAAAGTTCCAAGTAGCACAGGCTATGGTGAGCCCGTAGGTAACTGAGAGGTCGTAACCTTACCAATCTGGACGAACGACGAGATATGAAAACAGAGATATTGACAGAGTCCTTCGTGATCAAACATCAATATTTTTTAAAGGGATTAAAGATGATGGAGAGATACAATGTGTTAAATATAGCATGAGCCATGATAAGAGGCGAGCTGTCCGCCTCGCTGACACGCAGCGTGTGTTTGCTAACTGTGCAAACCGTTCTCTACCTGATCAGGGAGAGGTGCGAGTGTTTGGGATGTTCTTCGTGTGTATTTCAACCTATATAGATGTTCATAGATGGATGCTGTTGAGCACTGAGATGCTGGTGTTCAAGTTTTGCTGCTTCATATTGAGGGGTCATATATTTTATTAACATCCTATTTGGCCAACCTGATCTCATCCCCCACCATTCACCCCCATCCCCATTTAATACTTAAAAGCACTTCCCATTTACTTACTCACTCACTTACTTGCTCCTCTTCCTCTCCCAGATTTTTCTGGGAGAGGAATCTCCCTTTCCCTGGCTCTTCTCCCTCTCCCTGGCTCCTCTCCCTCTCCCTGGCTCCTCTTCCTCTCCCTGGCTCCTCTCCCTTCTCCCCCCACCGCTCATTACCGTCCAGATTAATAGCTCGCCAAAGATCGCGACACCGGAGATACTTCAGGATGCGACAGTCCGGCCCCCATCTCTCCAAACTCTCTCTCTCTCTCTCTCTCTCTCTCTCTCTCTCTCTCTCTCTCTCTCTCTCTCTCTCTCTCTCTCTCATCTCACCTCACGCAGACTCTTTCTTTCTCCTCCTGGCATGAATCAAGTGAGATCTTATCAGTGGGCGTAAAACAGAATTATAGGATGATATTCGTATTGCTAACACCTCAAGAAATAAAGCCGTGGACTCTATTGTCCTTGATCTCAACACTGATGCATCGGTGTGTTGGTACTAAGTCTCTCCATTAATCTTTACTGCCACATCCCTTTTCTTGTTTGATTTTGCGATGTCGACATTATTGGGTTGAAAGAGAGAGAGTATTGTATTCTATTTCCAATGGTAAAATGAGATTGTTTCTCTACATTACCTTCTTATCTTGAGGTTATCTTGAGATGATTTCGGGGCTTTTTAGTGTCCCCGCGGCCCGGTCCTCGACCAGGCCTCCATCCCCAGGAAGCAGCCCGTGACAGCTGACTAACACCCAGGTACCTATTTTACTGCTAGGTAACAGGGGCATAGGGTGAAAGAAACTCTGCCCATTGTTTCTCGCCGACGCCTGGGATCGAACCCGGGACCACAGGATCACAAGTCCAGCGTGCTGTCCGCTCGGCCGACCGGGTCCCCGGTCTACAAACCTTGCATGTAACTTTTGTCTATTGATTATTAGGGTCGTCCTGGGGGAGAGTACAGTTCTCCTGTAATGTGTTATCTCTATCTCTCGTCTGTAAGTTAAATAATATTCCTTAATTGTTTTTTTTTCCTTTAATTTATAATTTGTAAACTATTTTAATTATTTAAGCATTTGTGTAATAAATAAAGCTCTTGAATTTAAATTGAATTATTCTCATCACTATTATAGTACGTAAGTCGTATATTACTGAATTTAAGTATATATAATTTTTTTTAAGCTGCTGTGCATGTATTCAAATCGTCAAAATTGTAATGATTTCATCAAGACATTACGAATTGATTATATTATCATAAGTGTTAATGAAATTGATAAACTTAGACTTAGACACTGACAAACTTAGACACTGATAAACTTAGACACTGATAAACTTAGACTTAGACACTGATAAACTTAGACACTGATAAACTTAGACTTAGACACTGATAAACTTAGACTTAGACACTGATAAACTTAGACACTGATAAACTGAGACACTGATAAACATAGAACATTACCCTCAACCCCTCCAATTGTTACGTTTCCCCACTCGGTCTTAACCCCCATTGTTGCTCAATTAACCTCAGTTTCCAATCCTTTAGACATGTCCCAACCTTATTTAATACGTTCCCTTTGATGCCACAAGTTTTCAATCTTCCTAAATAATCTCTCATGTGGAACGGTGTCAAAGCTGTGGTAAAGTCAAGATGAATTATATCGTGAATGTTTATCACAACTGAAAGTTTTAAAACTTTTGTATAAAATGAAATTATGTATGTTAGGCAAAAACGCCCAATAGTGAGTCCATAATTTATCAAACCGTGGGTTTGAAGGATTATTTTCATTGAAGTTGCTTTTCTTGCTTCCAGCTGTTTTCTCACAATTGATATCAGGTTAACTGACCGGTAGAGGGCAATAATCATCTCTATTTGTAATAAAATTTATCATGTTAGCAACATTCACTGTTGCTCCTTCGCCAGTCTCTGGCGAAGGAGTTTAAGATCTTTAAAGGCAAAAACGAAAGATCTTTAGAGGTAAAAACGAAAGATCTTTAAAGGCAAAAACGAAAGATCTTTAAAGGCAAAAACGAAAGATCTTTAGAGGTAAAAACGAAAGATCTTTAAAGGCAAAAACGAAAGATCTTTAAAGGCAAAAACGAAAGATCTTTAGAGGTAAAAACGAAAGATCTTTAAAGGCAAAAATTCACAATAACGCGGTTGAAAATTACACACCCAACCAACAAGTCAGAAAATAAAGTAGTTAATATAAAAGTTATGTATTACTTAATATAAGACTAATTAACGACGTGTAATTGGGTTGGACGTCTAAAGATCCTTCAATATTATATTCCCATTAGACGTAAGCATTGCAAGGTATATCAAATAAATGCCTTCAGATACGTAAAAAGTATTAAAAAAAATCATTAATATTGCAAAAAACTTGCATAGTGAGCTCTGGGAGGGGGACAAAACTGCATCCGAAGTGGCACAATTTATTCAGAACTGAATTCCAGACGGGAGTTGACTCGGGTCGAGGATTCAAAGGCAGAAAAATGATAAAATCTGAGTTTTAGGATAATAAATGTAAGTGTCTTTAGTTTCCAATATTTCACTATGGCCAGACAACGCCCATGTGTTTGAGATGCTCGAATGGTTAAGGCAAAATATGTTTTCATATTTTCTTTTCACGTGCACACGCGCGCGTGCGTATGTGTTTGAGTTTATGTGTGTGTGTGTGTCTGTGTGTCCTCACCTAGTTGTGGTTGTGGGGGTTGAGCTCTGGCTCTTTGGTCCCGCCTCTCAACTGTCAATCAACTGGTGTACAGATTCCTCAGCCTACTGGGCTCTATCATATCTACATTTAAAACTGTGTATGGAGTCAGCCTCTACCACATCACTGGCTAATGTATTCCATCTGTTAACTACTCTGACACTGACAAAGTTATTTTCAACGTCTCTGTGACTCATTTGGGTACTCAGTTTCTACCTGTGCCCCCTTGTACGCGTACTACCCGTGTTAAAATGTTTATCCTTATCTACTCTGTCAATTCCTTTGAGAATTTTGTAGGTAGTGATCATATTCACCCCTTACTCTTCTGTCTTCCAGTGTCGTGAGGTGCATCTCACGCAGCCTTTCCTAGTAGCTCATGCCTCTTAGTTCTGGGACTATAACCTAGTGGCATACCTCTGAACTTTTTCCAGCTCCGTCTTATGTTTGACAAGGTACGGGCTCCATGCTGGGGCCGCATACTCCAGACTCCAGTGTGTGTCCGTGCGTGCATGCGTGTATGCACACATGCGCGACTATTTGTGCTCATGAACGTATATCTAAGACCCCAATAAACCTCTTCTCAGGCTTAACAGTATTAACATGTATTTGTGTGAAGGACGGATCCTCTCAGGAATGGAACACAGGTCATAAACTCAACTAACTAGACACCTTTGGCACTAGGCGTATACTAGGTACACCCAACACTTCACTGCCTCTCACCACCACCCCCTCACCCCTCGCCCCTTCCTCTCCTAGCGGCATCTTGGGATCCGCCCCTTCTGAGGGCGAGAAGAGACAGGGCCGAGGAAGGGGTTATCGTGGTGAGGTGACTTTGAGGGTTAGAATGGTGGTAAGCAATGGTAGTAGTGGTTATTGGTGGGTTGTGGCAGTTAGGGGGGTGGTTGTCGGTGGCTATTTGTGATTGGTGTTAGCTGCTGGTGGTTGTTTGTGGTTATTTATGACTGGTGATAGGGGTTGTTGGTGATTGTGGTAGTGGTGGTTGTGGTGACTAACGATGGCGACTGGAAATGTGTGTGTAAGATGAAGTGAAACGAAGGTGGAGAGGAAACTGGCTTAGGGCGAAGCCCACTTGGACCCCGAGGGGCCAAGGAGGTCCCAGTGAAAATTAGTGATGGCTAAAAGAAATTTACCTATTAAGGGTGTAAGACATAATAGAAAAGTCGGTAAAGAACGGAGTTGGATGGAAGTTATGAGAGGGACGAGGTTGTGAGAGGGAGGAAAGGCCAAGATAATGGGTTGGCATGGTGTAGTGTCTAATGGTCAGGGAGAATGGCCTTTGTCCCCCTTGCCGCAGGCCACGTCGTCAACAGCCACGTGTCCGTATGACACGCATTCCGAGGCTGCCAGGAAAAGGCATAGGGTTTCTGGTGCAAATTCAGCGTTTCAAGATGACATAAATATTTAAGGAAGACTTTTAATCACCCCCAAGGGGGCATTTAAACTACTAAGACGGCGCCTAGAGAGGTATGTAGGCTACCAGATGCCTTTCTAAGGTTCAGGAAATATTTGCAGACTTTCAGATATATACGAAGAACCAGTCGAGAACATGTATATTTTTAGGGAGACTTGTGATCTTAAATATATATGTCCAGGGAAATATATTTTCATAGGTCATAGATTCATGTGAACGGGCTAACTTCTGAGGTGGTAAGCGTATATCCGGGAAGACGTTCAAACTTCTCGTCTGGCTCACAAAATTCAAGAGAAGTTTCTGCACATCATCTAGATGAAGTAAGGAGTACAAGGTTCCAAAAGCATCATGGATGTGAAAATTAAAATTGGTTTCAAGAGTGAGTAACTTTAGTCTATTTTTTAGTTTAGTCGGTATTAGAGAGTATTTAAAATAATTCATTGAAATTCGAAGAAAATTAAAAGTTTTTTAATCTATACAGAGGTTATCAGACATTCAGAGTTTGTCTTCTGAGTGACCCGACATGTAGGATTTTGTCTTCCAGAGGCACTTAAGTCAAACTGGATGTTGTCTTGCTACAATTACGACATACAGATTTCGAAGAATTTCCCTGAGGAAATGTTCATTTTTTCTAGAGGCACTTGAAGCATTCTGAATTTGTTCTTTGTGCACCTAATATGTAGGATTCAGTCTTTTCACAGACTTCAGACATGCGAATGTTTTTTTCCACAGTCACTTAAAGCATGCGAATTTTTAAATTCCAGAAGCATGAAGATTTTGTAAATTTAGATGCTCCAAAGACTTGCAAGAGTTGTCTCTCAAGAGGAACTGAAGACATGCGGATTTGGTCCTTCCAGAAGCACTTAAAACAAGCGGATGATCTCATTTCAGAGGTTCTTAAAGATGCGGATTTGAATAGAAACTAAATTTTCCAAGAAAACTTGCAAAATATCAAAACAGATTTCTAAATATTTTGATTAGCATGGGATAAGAAATAGGAAGAAATTCCTCTTTCGTTTGCAATGAATCACTTCCTAAAAACGTTAGTAAGAGACTCATCCTAATATCAACAGCAAAGAATATTCATCAAATTCACAAAACCTGCTTTAAAATGCGATCGAGAGACGAGAAAAAGCACTCGTGTCTATTCATATATTCTTACATGAGAACAATTCATTTTGCTCACCAACTTTGCTGGTTAGGTTTTGCAAGAGGAAGACTGACACCTGACTGTATCTTATGTGTGTGTGTGCCAACTTGTTGATATATTGCAGAAACTAAGTCAGTTCTCCTCTCTCTCTTGGCTGTCGGCCATGAGTTTATCATAAGAACATTGCAGTTTTGTGTTCAGTTTTCCGTTATCGCAATGCTGCCCTACAATTTGAGCTTGGCTCCGCCCGGCGTTGGTGTGGGCGAGGCAGCTCCCAGGTGAGTGATGGGAGGGAGGAGGAGGGCAGCTCCCAGGTGAGTGATGGGAGAGAGAGAGAGGGGGAGAGAGGGAGGAGGAGCAGCTGGGATTGAGGGAACGGTGTAAGTTATGCTCTTGTCCACCCATGGCCTGCTTGACTGCCTCGTTCTGCATGCCTGCGTCGTCCGCCCCCTCCGTCACTGCCACCAACACCGTCACCACCACCACCAACACCGTCACCACCACCACCACCACCACATGGTAGCCACTCCATCACAGCCACCACTGCACCAACCTCATCCCAATCATGCATCAACTTCGTCACCATTTCCACCGCCTGAAGTGATCCAATTAGCCACTATTACATTACCATTAAGTGTAAGGTAACGTCATCACCATCATCACTATCACCATCATTAGGGAGCCGGTCGGCCGAGCGGATAGCACGCTGGACTTGTGATCCTGTAGTCCTGGGTTCGATCCCAGGTGCCGGCGAGAAACAATGGGCAGAATTCTTTCACCCTATGCCCCTGTTACCTAGCAGTAAAATAGGTACCTGGGTGTTAGTCAGCTGTCACGGGCTGCTTCCTGGGGATAGAGGCCTGGTCGAGGACCGAGCCGCGGGGACACTAAAGCCCCGAAATCATCTCAAGATAACCTCAAGATCGTACCAACATCGCCACCATCACTACCACCATCGAAACTAGCAGTTATCCACCCAGACATGCCAGTGATGATCATCGGACCACTCAAACACCTTCCCCCTTTTTCTCTTCAGAGAGGGGAAAAAACATTCTATTATCTCTCCAATCATCAGAGTGCCAGGAATCATCACTAGCTGGAGAATGACACTCTCCTTGTCCTTCTGCTCCTTCAGATGCTGCTAACTGTTAAACCGACGAGCAGCGGCCAATTCAGTACCGGATTTGGTTTCCCTCGGCAGTGGTAAATCAAATCCGGTACTTGCATAATATTATTATTATTATTAAGAAACTTAATACATTAGTTTCTGTTTCAAAGAATGTGGAGAAGAAACCCAATATATATGTATGTGTATTGGGTCTTTCCTTCACCTTAATTATTTTTAGTATTGTTGTTATTGAGAAAATACGTTGGGGCCGTGATGAGGATTCGAACCTATGCTCTGGGTTCGCCTTACACGCCTCAAGTCACTACACCACGACATGGTTAAAAGCGATGCAACCTGGGCTTCAACTGAATCCTCTACGGTTTCTGAGGCTTCATTTGAAGCTCTGTTAGCCATGTGCATCCTTCCCCCCCCCCCATACACTTTGGGTGTGGTTTAGGAGTTTACTCATGCACCTAAGTGTAGTTACCTAAATGTAGTTACCTAAGTGTAATCACCTAAGTGTAGCTACAGGGTGAGAGCTACGCTCGTGGTGTCCCGTCTTCCCAGTACTCTTTGTCATATAATGCTTTGAAACTATTGATGGTTTTGGTCTCCACCACCTATTCACCTGATGTGTGGTCTAGGGTGTATGCTTGAGAATATCCAGATGAAGGGTTCGAATCCTCCTGATGAGTTCTACTGATGTTCTTAATGATACAATGCTAATGTGATTTCTTTGTGCAATATTATTATTATTATTAAATTTTAGTAGTAAATCTTAATTTATCATATACTTTGCTTCGGCTCATTAGAATAATTTGAGAGTGATTAGAAAGGGTGAGGAGGGCAGAGCAGAGGGCTAATTGGTCGTTTCTCATTACCTTTCACCCCTTTATAATCACCTCGTTATTGGCTACCTGGAAATTAAGTTTGGCCCATCTCGACCACCTCATTCACACTCGCCCCCGATGATGTCCTGGAGTGAGAGACTCCAACATAACAGCGATGAGAAACAAAAGCCTAACTGCGCCACTCTTCAACCCCGGTAACGATAGCATTATAAGGAGCTACTGGGCGAGACTTATTCATACAAGCGTTTGGAGCTCCGAAATCATACTTGCTGTGAAAATCCCCCAATCAATTCCCTTAGCAATGATATAACGTGTCCTGTTTGGACTTCACACATCCCAGATACAAAGGAAAAAACATGCTTTCACACAGCAATTGAGGATTTGCTGCTTGAACTGGAAACAGTCTGTGGATTGGGGGTGGTTGTGGTGGGTGGTGGTGGAGGTCAGGTATTGATGGGGTGGGGGTGGAGATTCTTGTTGTAGGAGGGGTGTAGCGGTGGTGCAGCTGGTTGAGGGGGGTGATGGGGGGGAAGGGGGAAGCGTCGCGTGGATCATTTGTAATAATGGATGGGAGTGTGGAGGCGGGTCATTTATTTCCGTCTCATGAAACAACCCTTCCATTAGTAACACTGCTTCCCCCCTCCCCTCTACCATCCCACAACAACGCCCCCATCTATCCCCTCCCCCTCTCTTCTCTCATCCTGTATCCTCTCCCCCTATCCTGTATCCCCCTCCTACCCCCTCCAATCTCGCATTCACCATTATTTTAAAACTTTCAATATTTTTTTTTTTTAAATTAGAGGTATTGGTAAACAACGAGATCATAAGTCTTTGTCTAGTTAATATATATATCTCAATATGATCTATATTTTCCTGGGATTATATGTATTTGAAAGCGGTATTCTATCATATTTTCATGCCACATCTAGCTTTCCACGTCTGCTTAAAATCATGTTTTGTGAGCATGATTTAATAAGGTCAATGTATTTTTGTAAGTGAAAACTTATAAAAATATTTATAAGTAAAATATTTAAATATTTTACTTTTGTTTATTTTCGTTTTTTTCCCTCAATAACTTTCATACAATAGTTATATACATTAGTATATCCATGAAGATACTTTACAAATAGTGAATATGTTGACCAGACCACACACTAGAAGTTGAAGGGACGACGACGTTTCGGTCCGTCCTGGACCATTCTCAAGTCGATTGTGAGATCGATCAAAGACAATCGACTTGAGAATGGTCCAGGACGGACCGAAACGTCGTCGTCCCTTCAACTTCTAGTGTGTGGTCTGGTCAACATACTTCAGCCACGTTATTGTGACTCATCGCCTGCAAATAGTGAATATATTCAGCTAATGTCATCTGATTGAACCACGCTGCACCAGAGCAGGATATCAATTTCCCATTGTTCCCGGGACAGGTCGGGATAGCCAAGCCTGGCATCTTATAGGTAGAGAGTTCGATCCCCGATAGTCCAAGTGGTTGAGCACTATTCTCTCTCCCCTCCATTCTACCCCAGCTCGTCGTACTGGCTTAGCGCTTTCTCAGTATAGTAATTATAGTAATTAATTATAGTAATTATAGTAGTAACAAGCAATATTATACTATTTTATTATAAATATTATTGCTAAGAATATGTTAGGATATGCTAGATTGACAATGTAATTCCCGTGTATCATCACTTTGATTTTGATACGAAATGCCTCAATTTACATTGTCTATATTTTTTTTTAATGCAAAATATGTTACTTACAAGTATATTCTCGTCTTTGTAACACCATCCAGGTGTTTGCTGCAACACCGTCGATATGTCTGCTGGAACACCTTTTTTGTATTAATTAATTGTTTCTTAGTGTTCATTCTAACGTATTCAGGTCCTCTTCCTCTCTTTTTTTCTACGTTCTCTTTGACTACCACCACTACCAGACCACCACGACTCCACACAACCACTACCCCCAGCAGCAATAGCAACAATATCATCATTACACTATTTCACTCCCCGGCCCCTGTCACCACCACAATCACTACCACCACTCCTGCAACCACCACGACCCCTACAACCACCAAGTACCTCAAGTACAACCACCGCCGCTACCACAACCACCACTACCACCATTACAACCAGTGCCGCTAGTTATTCTACTGCCTCGTTCCGCCACACAACTGACAAGGAGATTAATTGATGGCTGCCACGTGTACCATCGCTTGTAGTGTAAACAGTGAGCCCTCATTCACAGTTTGGTAGTGCCTGTCTCACATTAGTCGTCCGGGGGGGGGGCTACGGTCCATGTATCAGGAGGTCGGTTTAACCGGGAAAACCTCCTCATTATCCGGAGCGTTCAGGGAGAATGGTTTATTTTCATCCGGTGGGATTTACCGGGAAATACTTTGAATCAGAACTTAGCCGAAACGAATTGTTCGGAAACACAGAGAACGGGTTGTTGTGGAACCTACAGGGAATGGGGTAAAGCTATCCGGCCAGGAGGTCTGGTCTGGCCGGATAGGCCTCCTTGGCATTTGAAGAGTTTCACAGATGAACCGAGAACATCCAAAGTTTGCCAAGTGAGGTCAATCATGTGACTGCCCTTTCACATGATTGTCAGGGGGTCAATCATGTCAGGGGTCAATCATGTGACCCGAGTATTCGCCAAGCTATTACCAATCGTGTCCCTGTCCACACGCCCAACGGTGCCACGAATACCTGGTTGATACCTGGTTGATACCTGGTTGATGGGGTTCTGGGAGTTCTTCTACTCCCCAAGCCCGGCCCGAGGCCAGGCTCGACTTGTGAGAGTTTGGTCCACCAGGCTGTTGCTTGGAGCGGCCCGCAGGGCCACGTACCCACCACAGCCCGGCTGATCCAGAACTTCTCTTAGAAAATCGTCCAGTTTTCTCTTGAAGATGTCCACGGTTGTTCCGGCAATATTTCTTATGCTCGCTGGGAGGACGTTGAACAACCGCGGACCCCTGATGTTTATACAGTGCTCTCTGATTGTGCCTATGGCACCTCTGCTCTTCACAGGTTCAATCTTGCATTTTCTTCCATATCGTTCACTCCAGTACGTTGTTATTTTACTGTGTAGATTTGGGACCTGACCCTCCAGTATTTTCCATGTGTATATTATTTGGTATCTCTCTCGTCTCCTTTCTAGAGAGTACATTTGGAGAGCTTTGAGACGATCCCAATAATTTAGGTGTTTTATCGCGTCTATGCGTGCCGTATATGTTCTCTGTATTCCCTCTATTTCAGCAATCTCTCCTGCTCTGAAGGGGGAAGTGAGTACTGAGCAGTACTCGAGACGGGACAACACAAGTCACTTGAAGAGTACAACCATTGTGATGGGATCCCTGGATTTGAAAGTTCTCGTAATCCATCCGATCATTTTTCTGGCTGACGCGATATTTGCTTGGTTATGCTCCCTAAACGTTAGATCGTCGGACATCATTATTCCTAAATCCTTTACATGCTGTTTTTCTACTATGGGAAGATTCGATTGTGTTTTGTACCCTGTATTATGTTTCAGATCCTCATTTTTGCCGTACCTGAGTACCTGAAATTTATCACTGTTAAACATCATGTTATTTTCTGCTGCCCAATCAAAAACTTTGTTGACATCTGCTTGTAGTTTTTCAATGTCTTCAGCAGAGGTAATTTTCATGCTGATTTTTGTGTCATCTGCAAATGAGTGAGCACAGAGACGGGAAGAGAAGAAATACAGAACATTGGATAAGAAAAGGAAGATGGAGATTAGGATAAGGAAGGACAAACAAACTGAAGGAGAGAGAAGGATTTAGAAAACCCAAATTTTCGTCAAAAAATGAATCGAGTGAAGAAGAGAATAAAACAGGAAAAGGGACATTATAGAACATCACATTATAGAACAGAAAGAGGTTGAGATGGAAGATTTAGAGAAATAAATAACATTAGCAGGGGGAATGGGGAAGAATGAGTAGTAGGGGGCATTAAGAGGAAGAGGAGAAGGAGGAGGGGAGAGAGAGAGAGAGGAGAGAGAGAGAGAGAGAGAGAGAGAGAGAGAGAGAGAGAGAGAGAGAGAGAGAGAGAGAGAGAGAGAGAGAGAGAGAGAGAGAGAGAGAGAGAGAGAGAGGAGGAAGAGAGAGCTTGGGGGCCTAGCGGACACAACCATAAATCAGAGTCGCCGTCAGTAGTCCGGCTGCGTGAAATATTCCTCTCTCACCCTTGGTGGCGGAGTTCATCTGTACTGCCGGCTCTCCCTCACTCTCCCTCTTTCTCACTCTCACTCTCACTCTGGGTGGCGGAGTTCATTTGTAGTGCCTGCACTCCCTCTCTCTATCCCCTTGGTTCTTACTCTCACTATCTCTCACTCTAACTCACGGTGGTGGAGTTCATCTCTCTCTCACTTCCTCGCACCCTCAATCGGGATGGAGGGGTTTATCAGTTCTCTGTTCCATCACCTTCCCAGGCACTCCCATTCCTTTTAACGCTGAGTCACTCTGGATGAGCTCTCTCTCTCTCTCTCTCTCTCTCTCTCTCTCTCTCTCTCTCTCTCTCTCTCTCTCTCTCTCTCTCTCTCTCTCTCTCTCTCTCTCTCCTTTTGAAGTGTGTGATACTGGTTGCAAGGAAACATTTTCTGCAATATTGCCATCACTAATTATTTATCAAGAACAGCATCATTATCCCAGACATCTTCTTGTGTGTATACATCAGAGCACTTATCAGTCTAATTACACCCTCTCCACCCAACAGTGTAATCAGGGCTCCATTATCTTCCCAGGTAAATACATTTGCCTCTATATAATCAATAAGTATTAGTAATTAAGTAATCAACTTAACTGATATTAATGACCAGGATTCATTAGAGGAGATTGTTTCTCATGAGTTATGATCCTAATAACGTAAAATTAATTAACCCAAGAGTGCATCTTCCATAAATTATGAAGTCAGAAAATTACCAGTTTCTGAATATATACGCCTTGTGAAAATGGATCACAAGACGAGTCACATCATATATCAACTGGGTCCTGGGTGCTGCAGAGCAGGGCATAGCTGTTAGACCATGAAACACTCTGGTCAATGACGTATGAGTTACAATCTGATCAACTAGGCTGTGACTCATACGTCAGGCTGCTGCGAGCAACTGTGTTCAACCGCCTGGTTGACCAGTCCAGCAACGAGGAGGCCTGGTCGACGACCGGGCCGCAGGGTCGCTGAGCCCCGGAATCACCTCAAGGTAGGTAAGGACCTCTAAACAGAGAGCCTAAATTCCTTTCTTGCAGTAACTGTTCCAGCTTTGCCTATAGCCCGCCCTCAGAACATTCGTTAAATGCAGGCGATGAGTCACAATAACGTGGCTGAAGTATGTTGACCAGACCACACACTGGAAGTTGAAGGGACGACGACGTTTCGGTCCGTCCTGGACCATTCTCAAGTCGATGAGAATGAACTTGAGAATGGTCCAGGACGGACCGAAACGTCGTCGTCCCTTCAACTTCTAGTGTGTGGTCTGGTCAACATTCGTTAAATGCTTGGTAATATAAAAAGATTTATACCTCCTATTATCCCTACGCCTCCCTAACTGTTTATAAAAGAAAAAACATCCTACATGACTCATAACTGATAACATAACTCAGACGAGCCGAGCCTGAGGCCAGTGTGGTGATTTGTCCACATTTTGTAAAGACTGATAATTAACAAAACAAAAACGCCTCATCTAACCAAGATTCTCCATTGCTCAGCACTATAATATATTAATTATATTAGTCAACTTAATTTTGAAAGAGATTAAAAAAAAAATGTTGATTGACAGTTGAGAGGCGGGCCAAAAGGGCGGAGTTCAACCTCTCCGCAAGTACAATTCGGTGAATGCAACTAGGTGAATACACACCAACTCACTTTGACTTGTTGATTGTTGAATTGCTGTTGACTTATTGAGGTTGATTAGACTTACAAAGTCCCTTCCCGTCAAACACACACCGAAACTACGACGTTGGTACAACGTTCGAAAAAGTTTTAACACCTTCTAACCAGTTGTAACAACCAATATAGCAAGTTGTAACAACGTTCTAATACGCCATAAACACGTCAAGCCAAGATGTAACAACTTTATTACAAGTTGTAACAAGCGGAAAATAGAGAGTGTTACGGTTTGTGTTTCCAGGGTTTCTCCCTGTGCTCTTCCTCTGTAAACAGCCAATCCTCATAAACAAATGTGAAATGCTCATTAATCCAGCCACCAAACTCACTTGTGTATGTATGAAAAACACTTCCCACGCGACTCACAACCCATGACGTTCGAACAAGGGTGTCGCTGATATCCTCTGTTCGAATTACAACTCTGTAAACGCTTCATCCACATACTACAAACACCAATAATTTTGCCAACAGTATCTAAACACCTGATTTAATTTAGACCTAACTATACACATGATTATAATTTGTAATAATTTGCAAACGAGTCAAACACAGATTTCAAATACACAGATTCTAAATACACTGATGTTAAATACACAGATTCTAAATACACAGATTCTAAATACACAGATTCTAAATACACAGATTCTAAATACACAGATTCTAAATACACAGCACGTTAAAATTGACGAGTACGTTAGAGGTTAGAAATAGCGTAAGCTATTCTATCCCTTTAAGAAGTATTTTATTGTCTCAGTAAACGTACTTGATCTTCACGAGTACGTTTATGGGGTCGGTCGCTGGATGGAAGAACATCCTCAACCTGCTCCCACAACCGAGCCCGACGACGAAAAAGAGAACTTGAATTGGCTTCAATTCAAGTTTCTCAAGTTCAAATGATCAGTTCAATTGATCATTTCCGTAATTCATATATGGAAATTGGACGTTATGAATGCGGGGGAAGATGAATATATATCTCGATTAAAACCGAACCAAAATATAGACACCTGATAATAATGAATCTCTCGTTGTGAAACAGATTGTTAAATCAAGCCATGTTGCAGCTTCTGAGAGTCAGTTGGGTGTTGCAGACAATGCAACACCGCTTCTGAAGACGTGTTGCCGCATCATGCTCGACTCAGCGATTAAAATCAGAGACAGGCAAGTGATGAATGGATCCTCTCCATCATGCCTTTTCGGAACAGCTAGTCGAGGCGTTCGAGACTCTCGTTATTATGTGGCTATTTACCAACGGTCTTCGGTAGTGATGTATCAATTTCCACTGTGATCACTCTTCTCAACCACGACGCGAGATTCGAAGCCTCGAAGCCGTAATTGTTGGCTTCCCAAGATATAAATCACGTCGTTTGATCTCACTGAACCGCAAGATTACTGTCTTTGTGTCGTGTCCCTCAATATAATGCCAGTACAGAGCCCCATAATTCATCATGCAATTTGAGAAATGCAACGACGACGTCTAACGTAGTCGTCATCGCTGTTCGTTTTTGTAAAGTTCCTGGTCGTTGTATCAACACGATTACGACTAGAGATAAACAAAACACTTCCTACGATGCCATAACCTAATGCCCCCGATAACTGCGCGCCAGAGGAGCAGGTAAATCATGGCAAGGGAGGTGGTGCATGGGGGCCGCTCGGCTCCAACAAGGGTGTTGGGGATGTGGCAAGATTTATGAGGCGACCGCTGGTGTAGGCGCAACCTGAAGTAAGAGACTCATTCTCTTGATTACTGCTTGTGAGGGAGTTTATCACGGGTGTTGGTTCGCTGGCATTACCTGTTTCTCGACTCTCTCTCTCTCTCTCTCTCTCTCTCTCTCTCTCTCTCTCTCTCTCTCTCTCTCTCTCTCTCTCTCTCTCTCTCTCTCTCTCTCTCTTTCTCTGTCTCTCTCTCTCTCTCTCTCTCTCTCTCTCTCTCTCTCTCTCTCTCTCTCTCTCTCTCTCTCTCTCTCTCTCTCTCTCTCTCTCTCTCTCTCTCTCTCTCTCTCTCTCTCTCTCTCTCTTACACAGGGCGGCAGATGAGAAAGCGACTTTTGACTTATGTTAACAGTCTTGGACTTTGTCATGGCCTGCAGATCATATCTTACGTTTTGCCTCAATTGTTTTCCCTTGATCACGACCGGTCGATGGGTTTACAACCAGGCCTTCATAAGCAGCTGTGTGAATAATGAACAGCTAAGCAGCTGTGTTTCAAGTACATTATCTAATAGGTTGCGTTTTTGGTACATTATCGTAACCAACGACACAAATGGAATGCATTAAATAACGAGTCACAAACTTCTACGTTTTATAAGCAAGGAGTTCAGTTGGTTAGGTAGGTTGCTTGGGTTCGTACTTTTGTGTTTAGGCTAAAAGATTGGATTTTTTATGGAGTGGCAGATTAAGAGAACGAGAAAATTGAGAGTCTGTTATAACCTGTGGTTCAATAGTTAGAGCAGTAGGCTCAAAACGAATTGGACCCGAGTTCGATTCTAAGACCACTGTCCAGGATGCAATACCACAACAGTTGCTTAACTCCCTTTACCTAGTTATTGCAAAGTGAACAAAGGCATCAAGTGAAAGAAAACGTTCCCAACCATTTCTGTTCCTCCTGGGAATCGAACTCGGGATCATTGAATTTCGAGTCGAGAACGAGCCAAACTGTACAACGAGACCCTCAAATCCCCGTCGAATGGAAACTAAATCAGAAATCGAGAACGATGCAGAAAGGAAATTCCTCAGGAGTCACTATCCCTCCTTATCCTTGACGGTTAAGCAAATCCCAGCTGTGTCACGGTACAAGTGACAGGATGAACAAGCCAGCAGGTTTTCTTCCTATTGGGGAGTGTTGTACATACTGCTATACCGGCGTGTCCACTCACAGGATGAGTGGCTCTGCCCAATACTGTCACTATGGCGATGTGTCCACTCACAGGATGAGTGACTCTGCTCAATACTGTCAGTATGGCGATGTGTCCACTCACAGGATGAGTGACTCTACTCAATACTGTCACTATGGCGATATGTCCACTCACAGGATGAGTGGCTCTGCCCAATACTGTCACTATGGCGATGTGTCCACTCACAGGATGAGTGACGCTGCCCAATACTGTCACTATGGCGGTGTGTCCACTCACATGATGAGTGACTCTGCTCAATACTGTCACTATGGCGATGTGTCCACTCACAGGATGAGTGGCGCTGCCCAATAAACTCGCCTCTCGGGGCAAAATAAAAAAAAAAAATAGGCATTCTGACACCACACGATCCGTCAACGTCAGAGAAAAAGAAAACACCAAGGAGTTCCAGGATACCGTTGCCAATTTTATATAATGTGTCCTGAGCGAGGCACCAAGCCAGCACCGTCCTCCTAAGGTTTCCTAACGTCTAGAAAACGATCAATTTAAAGTGTCCTCTCCTAACTTACCAGAGGACCCAAAACAGAGAACGGAACAGTACGTCACTTTCGCCAGCTGCTTCCATTTTCTAATACGACAAATTTTTGGCTTAAGGTAATTCATACGAGCGAAAAGTGACATTCTTTGCAGGACAAAGATTTAAGTGCTCAAGTAGAGCCCTTTGAGGTGAACAAACACGAGGTCTTAACTCTGGGGAAAAGAAAATAATCCAGTGGAAGCTAAGACAACCCGTTTCATAATAAGACGAGATGACTGTATTGTTTGGTATCAATAATTATAAGTAAGACGCCATACGGTTAAATATACTGGAAAATAGAGATAAAAATGGTGAGGTTACTTGCAGAGATCAAGACCACCAACTGGACAACATGTTAATTGAAGAGTACATTCGGCCAGGAAGAGGTTTCTTGTTTTGGGCATTTACCTGGTTGACAGGTGTACGATGGGTAGCTGCTTGGCTCAGGTGACACCTGCATGGGTAGCTGCTTGGCTCAGGTGACACCTGCATGGGTAGCTGCTTGACTCAGGTGACACCTGCATGGGTAGCTGCTTGGCTCAGGTAACACCTGCATGGGTAGCTGCTTGACTCAGGTGACACCTGCATGGGTAGATGCTTGGCTCAGGTGACACCTGCATGGGTAGCTGCTTGGCTCAGGTAACACCTGCATGGGTAGCTCCTTGGCTCAGGTAACACCTGCATGGGTAGCTCCTTGGCTCAGGTAACACCTGCATGGGTAGCTGCTTGGCTCAGGTGACACCTGCATGGGTAGCTGCTTGGCTCAGGTGACACCTGCATGGGTAGCTGCTTGACTCAGGTGACACCTGCAATGGTAACTGCTTGGCTCAGGTGACACCTACATGGGTAGCTGCTTGGCTCAGGTGACACCTACATGGGTAGCTGCTTGGCTCAGGTGACACCTGCATGGGTAGCTGCTTGGCTCAGGTGACACCTACATGGGTAGCTGCTTGGCTCAGGTGACACCTGCATGGGTAGCTGCTTGGCTCAGGTGACACCTGCATGGGTAGCTGCTTGGCTCAGGTGACACCTGCATGGGTAGCTGCTTGGCTCAGGTGACACCTGCATGGGTTGCTGCTTGGCTCAGGTGACACCTGCATGGGTAGCTGCTTGGCTCAGGTGACACCTGCATGGGTAGCTGCTTGGCTCAGGTGACACCTGCATGGGTAGCTGCTTGGCTCAGGTGACACCTGCATGGGTAGCTGCTTGGCTCAGGTGACACTTGCATGGGTAGCTGCTTGGCTCAGGTGACACCTGCATGGGTAGCTGCTTGGCTCAGGTGACACTTGCATGGGTAGCTGCTTGGCTCAGGTGACACTTGCATGGGTAGCTGCTTGGCTCAGGTGACACTTGCATGGGTAGCTGCTTGGCTCAGGTGACACCTGCATGGGTAGCTGCTTGGCTCAGGTGACACCTGCATGGGTTGCTGCTTGGCTCAGGTGACACCTGCATGGGTAGCTGCTTGGCTCAGGTGACACCTGCATGGGTAGCTGCTTGGCTCAGGTGACACCTGCATGGGTAGCTGCTTGGCTCAGGTGACACCTGCATGGGTAGCTGCTTGGCTCAGGTGACACTTGCATGGGTAGCTGCTTGGCTCAGGTGACACCTGCATGGGTAGCTGCTTGGCTCAGGTGACACTTGCATGGGTAGCTGCTTGGCTCAGGTGACACTTGCATGGGTAGCTGCTTGGCTCAGGTGACACTTGCATGGGTAGCTGCTTGGCTCAGGTGACACCTGCATGGGTAGCTGCTTGGCTCAGGTGACACCTGCATGGGTAGCTGCTTGGCTCAGGTGACACCTGCATGGGTAGCTGCTTGGCTCAGGTGACACCTGCATAGGTAGCTGCTTGGCTCAGGTGACACCTGCATGGGTAGCTGCTTGGCTCAGGTGACACCTGCATGGGTAGCTGCTTGGCTCAGGTGACACCTGCATGGGTAGCTGCTTGGCTCAGGTGACACCTGCATGGGTAACTGCTTGGCTCAGGTGACACCTGCATGGGTAGCTGCTTGACTCAGGTGACACCTGCATGGGTAGCTGCTTGGCTCAGGTGACACCTGCATGGGCAGCTGCTTGGCTCAGGTGACACCTGCATGGGTAGCTGCTTGGCTCAGGTGACACCTGCATGGGCAGCTGCTTGACTCAGGTGACACCTGCATGGGTAGCTGCTTGGCTCAGGTGACACCTGCATGGGTAGCTGCTTGAGTCAGGTGACACCTGCATGGGTAGCTGCTTGGCTCAGGTGACACCTGCATGGGTAGCTGCTTGAGTCAGGTGACACCTGCATGGGTAGCTGCTTGGCTCAGGTGACACCTGCATGGGTAGCTGCTTGGCTCAGGTGACACCTGCATGGGTAGCTGCTTGGCTCAGGTGACACCTGCATGGGTAGCTGCTTGGCTCAGGTGACACCTGCATGGGTAGCTGCTTGACTCACCATGATGGAAAACACACTTTTTGAATTCATGTAATTTTTGTATTAACTTTAAAATCTCTGCGATCTAACAGAAAGGAGCAATTTTGCAATAGATCAGATTAAAGAATGTACTATAAATATATCCTCCAACTTCCTCTCATTAAAAATATGTCATTGTCCGTTCTGAAAATTTTCAGTCAAAACATAATTACAATTAACAGCGTAAATTTTGAAAAAAAACTAACAAAAAAACTCAACAGTTGTCATAGGAGTCCTATTTACCTGGAATTTTCTGTACTCCTCTTTAGAGAAAAACTCGACTGGACTAAACAGAAAACAACAGTGGTTAAACAGGTATGAGAACACATCAACGGTAAAACAGTTATGGGGAAAAACGGGGAAAAAATCGATGAACATTTCGAAAATGGAATACAAACAACGGACGATGAAAGCCACAGGAACAGACGTTACAAACCAGAAAAGAAAAGGGAAAAGAAAACAAAGACAAAGAAGGGAAGGGCAGAAAACCCACTACTCTCCCTTTCACCCCGTAAATCCCTCCTTTCACCCAGTAAATCATCCCCCCTTTCACCCCTTAAATCCCCCCTCATACTCTCCCTTAAGTCTTCTGTCTTTCAGTAACGTTGGATTTAAATAATTAAGTCTTTCCTAATAACTCGTACCTCTCAGCTCTGGTGCTAGTTTAGTGGCACTCCTCTGCACTTTCTGTAAACCCGTTTTCTGTTTATCAAGGTCGTGAATCCATGCTGGTGCTTCATATAACACAACTGGTGCGAAACCGTGGAATACTTGATGCTATTTAACTCATGTTCCTAAGGGCAGTTCATATGTTGACCATCCTGGCATAAGCAGTTGATATTAGTTTGTCAAGGATCCCGGGAGGTAGATTCAGTGCGATTTCATCTCTCAAGACTCTTTCTTGGTCTGATTTTAGCAGACGTTTTTCTCACTCTTAGTCCCATTAGCATTTTAAAAACAGTACAATCACTTTCTGTGGTTGATTGTTAAATAAATTACTGAATTATAGATATAACACATCTCTAACCCTGTCCATGGAGGACAGAAAAAATTTATAAATTCTGGTTAGCATTGTAAATGTGTGGCAACGTCAGTGGTAGAAAATAATAATGTAAAAAAAAAAATAGTCCTTGGTTTTCGTGTAGAAATATATCGTGTATTTATGTAGAAATATTTTCGTGTAGAAATATATAATATACAAAAATTCCTGTAGCCATCACCTAGGTCTAGCTTTAGTTTTAATATCATTCTATCAGAAAGAATGATTCTTGTTGAATCAGTCTTTCTTTCATTCTTTCCAAATCAACCTAATGTTTCTTGCACACTTTCGCTGCCATATATCCTCAACATAATTGAACAACACCAGCAAACATCGATAGGATATATTTATCCATTATGAAGATAATATATACAGATGCGGAATTAGACAGACCCTAGCATGATTCCCCGTGGAACGCCGATTGTAATATCTCTCTCTATTTCCAAGTCTCCCCTTTTCTCTGCGACTATCTGTCTTCAGTTGCTTAGGTATTACCCATATCTCTTGGAGCACCTTCCCCTGACATTCCTGCCAGTTTCTCAAACATGTGTACTGGTATTATGCTGGCACTGCATTGAAGATTGCTTTTTTGCTAGCTCTAAAATGTGCAACCTTGAGGTTACCTTGAGATGATTTCGGGGCCTTAGCGTCCACACGACCCGGTCCTCGACCAGACTTCCTAGTTACCGGACTGGTCAACCAGGCTGTTGGAGGCGGTTGCAACACGCAATTCAACATGCAGTCAAGTTTGTGAGGCAGTCCCTTAGCTCATGATGGTTTTGTCTTATAAATGATCACTTTAGATGGCCAACCAACGCAAGATTACACAAATAATCACCACTGAAGGATGAGGCTAGAAACATTTTCAACTAATCCAATGTTGCAAGTCCTCGTGCTTCCTCGGTCGGTCCCTAATGAAGAAAATGAATTACTCCGAGAAAGACGTGAATTATTATGATAGATTATCATGCAACTGCATTAATCGTTGCGCAAAACGATTATACTGGAAGCGAACAAAGCTAAACCCGATTGTATATTATTTCAGTGTTAATTAATTGAAGGAGGGAGGGAGGGAGGGAGAGAGAGAGAGAGAGAGAGAGAGAGAGAGAGAGAGAGAGAGAGAGAGAGAGAGAGAGAGAGAGAGAGAGAGAGAGAGAGAGAGAAGGTACTATAGTTGTAAATAAAAGAAGAAGAGGAGGGAGTGAGTGAGGAAGAGATGGTGTAGGAGAAAGGGATGAAGGATGAAGACAGACAGAGATGGAGTGTGTTTGAATAGCCTTCCCTCCCGTCCGTCCTCCATCACTCCTGCTCTCCTGCTGATTCCTCTCCCTCCTGCTGCCTCCACAACTCACTTCACTTCTGCCAAGAGAGAGAAGCAGCAACAGTGGCAGCTGCAACAAATGCAACAGGAGTAGCAAAAGCAACATATGCATTTTTTTGTATTAACACATTTAGGTCCATCTGCATTTATGCAGCTGCCCTAGACTATATGAAGGGGAGTACAGAGTGTGTCAAAAACTAGCTACATGATGCTAAAAATCCCCATCACACAGGATGGTTAGTGATACATTGGCTTGTGATCAGTAGCCTGCACTGGCAAATTTGGAATGAATTATGTGGATATCCAAAAGTACACGAGAGGTAATAAAGTAATTGCAAATCTACAGGTACCTCATGTCAGGGCGGGCCTGAAGGGTCTAATGACTGGACATTCAATAACATGATGTGTGAGAGGTCATGACCTAGTTCCTGCTCACAAAGGTTGCACCTGGAGTGCTCAAGATAGGGAGATCCATCACCTGCAGTCACCTGCTACAGGTAACGGTAACCCAACCTGATCCTGGTAACCACTGTGTCGCACAGTCTGGTGGACGTTTTGTGCGGCCAGTAAACATAGGTTTCGAAACTCAACAAATCATAGCTCTTTTACTAGTGCGTTTAGACCTTTGGGAATCTAAAAAACAGAAGCAGAAGCAATAAGAGCAGCAGCAACAGGAGAAGCAGCAACAGGAGAAGCAGCAACAGGAGAAGCAGCAACAACCTCGAAAGAAACAGAAGCAGCAACAAGATCAGCTTAAATTGGATCAGCAGAAACAGGAGCAGCATCAATCAAGTGGTGATTTATTGAGGTAATGGAGACGAGTTGGGTTACGCATCGTTGTGTTGCGTTCGTGTATGGCCGCATTTCGTGTCTACGAATGCGTAATGTTGCAAGAGTTACTCCTGGAGCCTCGCGTGAAGGTTATGGTTTGAACTTTCTCTCCATATGACAGATGTTCCTTACGCAGCAACAGTTTGGCAACAAAAACCTATAACCGCTTCAACAAGCTGAGAAGGAATAAGAATAGTGTGGAAGAGTATGAACGCAGTGAAGAAGCTTAGTTAAGCAGAGAAATGAAGTGAATAAGAGGGAGAATAACAGTACAAAATAAGAAGATAGAAGAGAACAAGTGAGAATTGAGTTCATATAAGGAAAAGAGAATAGAGAACATGTGAAAAGAATGAAGGAAAAGTGCTTGAGTGAGACCACTTCTGAAGTGTAAGAAATGAGAAAGGAAAAGCAATATTTTTTTTTTTTTTTTTTTTTTTTGAGATATATACAAGAGTTGTTACATTCTTGTACAGCCACTAGTACGCGTAGCGTTTCGGGCAGGTCCCTGGAATACGATCCCCTGCCGCGAAGAATCGTTTTTTCATCCAAGTACACATTTTACTGTTGCGTTAAACAGAGGCTACAGTTAAGGATTTGCGCCCAGTAAATCCTCCCCGGCCAGGATACGAACCCATGACATAGCGCTCGCGGAACGCCAGGCGAGTGTCTTACCACTACACCACGGAGACTGCTAAATATCAGCTTGTCAAGGACCGAGAGAGAGAGAGAGAGAGAGAGAGAGAGAGAGAGAGAGAGAGAGAGAGAGAGAGAGAGAGAGAGAGAGAGAGAGAGAGAGAGAGAGAGTAATGGAGAGCATTAACTAAAAACAAGTCACATCCTATCAGGAGTTCATCACGATAGCGAATCGCGTTTAAGAGACCCGACAGAAATAGCGACCCGAGTGGGCATCAAAATAAATTAGGATTGAAGGGCTGAAAATTGAATGATGATGGATGAGTCGTGATTGAAGAGGAGGTGATGGAACGCCTACTCAACCTGTCACAGCTTTTTTTTTTCTTCGCTTTATGCTGCACTCATTACTGCTTTTAAGATCAAAATGGCCAAAGCTTTCGGTACAGGAAAAAGTTGGGTATCGAGGTTTATTCTCTCTCTGTCTCTCTCTCTCTGTCTCTCTCTCTCTGTCTCTCTCTCTCTGTCTCTCTCTCTCTCTTTCTCTCTCTCTCTTTCTCCTTCTCACCGACCTCTGAAGCTTCCCAGCTCAGGGGCGGTGCTGGACTCTACCCTTTTACACAATCTATATAAATGATCTGGAAGCAGAATTATCATAAACAAAAAATCTAAAAGTTCCTTGATGAAACTGTACCATAATAATCTTTTAACTTATGATTATTATTAGCATCTTTATTAACAAAATTTAATTACAATTTTGCCTAATCTGAGGATTTCAATTAAGTCTTATTAGAGTAAGGATAATGCTGGTATTCACTGTCACGCAGGACAGAGGATCATTCACAAGACAATAGGTCTAAACTGTAGGCTAAAGCACACACATATATATCATGGTTACAATCAGTGTTTGAATGTAAGGGGCAGATCTTTTAACTAAGACCTTTACACCTTTGCGAACTATCTTCAAACATTTTCCCATCATGTACTACAGAGCATCCATGTGAGAAGGTGAGAAACATCCTCTATTTGTCTAAAATTCCTCGTAGTATCGCCCATTTTTGACATAGAATTTAGATATTCATTGAACATTTTTAATACAGTTTTCTAACAAACAAAATTTACCTTTTTATCTTTTTGGTTTAAATTACAATATTATATAATTGACGTGGTAAAAACAGAATATGCAGCTCACATGTGCAGCCTTAGAGAGCACATGAGATGATCTCTGAGATGCTCTACAACTTATTGTAGAGCAGGATCTAGGTGTGAGTGAGTGAGAGCGACGTAATGAGCATGTCACCTGCACATGAGAGCTACCTGAAGTCGTCGAGGTTAGTAATCAAGTGAGAGTGAGGCAAAGTCCGGCTCTGATGCCCAACGACAGATGTAGTGGATATTGAGTGTGCTACTGATGCTATTTCCTCCTTATGCTGTCATGTATGCTGATGCTGATGATGATGATGATGATGTATCTGAGGGTAAATTATCTGTCAGATTCGGACATTTTAATGACAGTTGATCTTGATTAATGATAGAGACTTAGCAGGTGTGCATCACATGTTAAATCATTTTAATGATGCGAATTAACCATATGTGTACTCACCTAGTACTCACCTAGTTGTGTCTGCAGGATCGAGCATTGACTCTTGGATCCCGCCTTTCGAGCATCGGTTGTTTACAGCAATGACTCCTGTCCCATTTCCCTATCATACCTGGTTTTAAAATTATGAATAGTATTTGCTTCCACAACCTGTTCCTGAAGTGCATTCCATTTTCCCACTACTCTCACGCTAAAAGAAAACTTCCTAACATCTCTGTGTGTGTGTGAGTGAGTGAGTGTGCGCACGTGCGAGGGAGTGTGCAGGAGCGACATGCCATGATGAATTCTGAATACAAAAAAAAAGCCACTTAACCGAAAACATAAAAATATTACAATCAAAAGTAAATTATTTCAGGAAACAAAAAATATATAAAAAGCCAAAAACTATGTGATTAAAACCTAACAAAGACTAACAAGGACAACATTTAACAGAGAAATGGGACAAATTCTATTTGGATCATTTCTCGGGCGACTCAACAGTGCTTGTGGTACCAATCGTGGTACCAATACCACGTGTGGTACCAATGTGGTACCAATACATACCAATCGCGTATGCCACAATTTATCGTCCAAGCCATTTGTTGTGGAACTGTTGCTCCCTGGTACAAGTGACGTTGTAACGCTACACAGGTCAAAAAAACCTGGTTGACGCTTCTGTTCCTTTGGTTGAAACTCTCTCGATCAACCATGAAGGTGGGTGGAACTCACTCGCATCAGTGTTACTTTTCAGGGTACTATTTCACACAATTTTGATACTAGATTGTTTTAACTTATACAATCGTGGTTCTGCATGGTACTAACTCACACAATCCTGACATTGCTTGGTGTTATCTCTCACAATCATGACTTTGCCTAGTGCTAACTCAAACAGTCGTGACTTTGCATGTTACTAACTCAGTACCATGCTGAGTCACGATTGTGTAAATCAAAAGATTGTGAAATAGTTGAAAATCAGAGGAGCAATTGGTATGCAATGAGATAATTCTATCAACATTAAGCGCCTAAGACTTTTCAATACTCTCCCGCTGTACTTAACAGGCATGAACATCTAAGAACACCCGCTGGACCTGGAGTCTAACAGCCTGGTTGACCAGACTACCAACCAAGAGGCCTAGACAGAGACCGGGCCACGGAGACATTGATTTCCGGAACTAACAATAGGTAGACCCCTATCATCTGACAGATAACCCCCCTCCCCCTGCCAGTATATATACCCATTTCAGCTTAATATACTCCCTTTCCTACCGCACCATAGACAGCCTCAATCCCCACCAACCCCATTCTCACGCCCACAACCTCACCCCCACTCTCACCCCTGCTGTGCCTCCCTCACCCCACTCTGCTGGTACTCTCCACATCTCTGCTGGTACTCTTCACACCTCACCCCATTCTGCTGGTACTCTCCACACCTCATCCCATTCTGCTGGTACTCTCCACATCTCTGCTGGTACTCTACACACCTCACATGAACGAGAAACTACTTTGCACTTATCATCCAAGCATACAATTACACAACCCACCCATCTTTGTTCAACGGATGTCACCCCTGTCACGGCCATCCGTCACCACCACGCTATTTCTTCACGGTTCCCCCCATTCTTGTTCTCATCCCCCTTCTTCTCCCTTGATGTGTGAAGCGCCAGCATAGCCACATAAAGAGAAGAGCCCCCCTGCCACCAACGTAGCCACACAAAGAGGAGAGCCCCCCTGCCACCAACGTAGCCACACAAAGACTGACCCCAACCGTAGAAATTACAGTGCCACGCCTATCGCACCACCCCTGTCATCCTTTCGCAAAACAAAAGCATCTTTTCGCTACTATAACAATGACCATAATTTATATCGTCGGCCGTCGATGGTGGAGGCAAAACTAAGGGTGATGGAGGGAGGGTGCTGGGGCAAGTGTGTAGGTAGAGGGTTAAGGCAAGATTGAATGAGGTGGTAAGGGTGAAAGTGAATGCAGCATGATAATTGGTGAAGGGTAGAGTAAATGGGAGGCAATTGAGGGAGAGAGAGAGGACAGTGAACGAGGAAAGACTAACGAAGGGAAGAAATATCGTAAATGAAAAGTTACACAAGAATGTGAGAAAACGCGTTGGTACTCCCAAATGGGTCCATTTTCGTTATCCCGCGTCTAACCCCTCACCCATTACACCCCCCCTCCCCCCCTTCCACGAGTTCAACGAGTCTCTTCCCCCCCTCTCTCTCGAGAGTCCTCCTCCTCCCCCCTCAACCCGCCGGCACCTTCCGCGTCAGCCCCCTACAAAGTCACCCCCTACACCCCCTGCTGAGACGCTTTTAGCCAGCACCATCAAATACCATTTAGGGCAGCGGCGCCGTGAACCCTCTGCCTGCTCTTTGTCGTGTTGTTTACTCCAACATCACCCCTTTTGACCACGTTATTGATGGGCCGGAAGTCAAGGGGGGGATGGGGTGTTGCCGATGGCAGGGTGACCGCAGTGGGGGGGGACGGGTTGCCGCAGAAAGGGAAGCTGGCAGTGGAAATAATGGGGGCTGGCCGCAATGGGGGCTGGCCGCAATGGGGGCTGGCCGCAATGGGGGCTGGCCGCAATGGGGGGCTGGTTGGTTGAGAAGCGGGCTGGCCGGCTAAGGTTGGGGCTGGCTTCAGAGGGAAATGGCCGGTTGAGAAGAGGACTTAACCGCTAAGAGTGACGACTGGCTGATGTGGGGGCTCACCTAGAGAATATCTGGAGTGGGTTTTGTGAGTTGTTCGATTCCCCGAGGTCCGGCCTGGGGCCTACTTGACTTGTGATAACTAGCTTCAATAGGCTATTGCTTATAGCGGCCGAGGAGGCGAATGGCTGGTTGAGTAAGGGTTGTCCGGAGAGAAGGGGGGGGGAGGCTGACCGATCGAAATAGTGGTAGCCTTTGGGAGCTGGGGGTGGCCTTTGGGAGCTGGGTAGCGTTTGGGAGCTGTGGTGGCCTTTGGGAGCTGGGTAGCCTTTGGGAGCTGTGGTGGCCTTTGGGAGCTGGGGTGGCTTTTGGGAGCTGGGGTGGCCTTTGGGAGCTGGGGGTGGCCTTTGGGAGCTGGGTAGCCTTTGGGAGCTGTGGTGGCCTTTGGGAGCTGGGGGTGGCCTTTAGGAGCTGGGGTGGCCTTTGGGAGCTGGGGTGGCCTTTGGGAGCTGTGGTGGCCTTTGGGAGCTGGGTGGCCTTTGGGAGCTGTGGTGGCCTTTGGGAGCTGGGTGGCCTTTGGGAGCTGGGGTGGCCTTTGTGAGCTGGGGTGGCCTTTGAGAGCTGAGGTGGCCTTTGAGAGCTGGGGTGGCCTTTGAGAGCTGGGTAGCCTTTGGGAGCTGTGGTGGCCTTTGGGAGCTGGGGTGGCCTTTGGGAGCTGGGGTGGCCTTTGGGAGCTGGGGTGGCCTTTGGGAGCTGGGGTGGCCTTTGGGAGCTGTGGTGGCCTTTGGGAGCTGGGTGGCCTTTGGGAGCTGGGGTGGCCTTTGGGAGCTGGGGTGGCCTTTGAGAGCTGAGGTGGCCTTTGGGAGCTGGGGTGGCCTTTGGGAGCTGTGGTGGCCTTTGGGAGCTGGGTGGCCTTTGGGAGCTGGGGTGGCCTTTGGGAGCTGGGGTGGCCTTTGAGAGCTGAGGTGGCCTTTGAGAGCTGGGGTGGCCTTTGAGAGCTGGGGTGGCCTTTGGGAGCTAGGGTGGCCTTTGGGAGCTGGGGTGGCCTTTGGGACCTGGGGTGGCCTTTGGGACCTGGGGTGGTCAGTGTTTGGCCGCAGGAAAAGTGGCCACAAGTGGACAATGTGGCTGAATGTGTACATGGACTAAACAAAACAGACTACATATAGATAGATCCACGACCGCTATGCTACGAGAGGAAATGCATCATCTGCTACTAAACTGTATTAAACAAAATACATCATGATTTAAACTATAAAGGCTCTCTCACTATTCACCCTCTCCTTGCACTCTCGCCTACCGAACCTGGACCAGGTTTTCCTAATCAATTACACAAGCACTTACGGAACAGCTACATCTTTCCTTAATCATGGTGGCTTTATTTACATTTATTAAGCAATTCACCAACTTGGAAGCTTCACAGACCCAAGGGTATAATTGTTATAGACAGTCTTATAACGCCTTGACAGAGCTCATAAGTTTAAGCAAAGCCGCCATGATTCAGGAAACATGTACAGGTTTCGTAAATGACTGAGTAAATGCTTGATAAATCATGGCCCAGTTTGAATTTAAAATCACTATTTGGCACTGACGTAATAGAACAGCAGTGAGAAACTTCATCGAATTTTACCTTGGTTAAGGGCACCAGAACCGCTTGTTAGTGTGGCACTCTAACTGCAGTATAATCACTGTATGGTACTGCCTGACCCCTCACTGTACTACCCTCACTGCATGACACACACTGCATGAGCACAGGATGTTAACTAAGTTTACGAAGCTGTTCGAATGCAGTTGGCTGGCTTTAATCACAGCATCCATCTGCAGCTAAAACTGCGTTCCACAGCACACAGCTGCAGCTAGCATTGAGTTCCACAGCATCCAGCTGCACCTAACACTGGACTCCACAACATCCATCTGCACCTAACACTGGACTCCACAACTTCACGTAGCAGTGAAGATTTCCAAAGTGCTTGACAGGACAAAGTAATGATCTGAAGACGCTCAGCTATACAACCATACAGCACTTGAAAGGCCTACGAGGGCAAGGATCTGGATATGTCGAAGGGAAGAAATGGTGCACACACACTTGGACCATCGGGGATCGAACGCTGACCTGTAAGAAGCGAGGCCATCGTTCTTCCTACCATTCCAGGTAGTTGACAGTGATGTACTGCATGTTGGCCACTTTCCTATGATCTTGTGGGGCACGTGATTACCAAGATATCATAATACGTCTCGGAAGGTATACATATGCGTCATTGTTATACATAGCGGCATTACCACCAAAAATCACAGTGTATATGCTTACGGTAATTGTATAATCACCACAACGACAGTATACAAACTCAGGGTCTGTACAGGACCACCATAATCAAAGTATACATGCCCCGGACCATCGAGTAGCCACCATCACAACAGTATACATGCCCAGAAGGGGGTGTCTGACCACCACAACCACAATATACATACCCACTGCCAGTGTTTGACCACAGTATACATAAGTACCCAGGCCAGCGTGTGACCACCACAGCCACACTATACATACCCACTGGCAGTGTGTGACCACAGTATACATAAGCACCCAGGCCAGCGTGTGACCGCCAGCACCCACAATACGGCCAGTTAAGGGCCATAGGAGCGCCATTAATCCAACCCTTATTGGCCGGACAAGCTGCCACTCTGTAACGAGGCCGGGAACAAAGTGCCCTCTGGTTTATTAATGTTGAGTTAACCCCCCATTTCCGGATGGGCAGCAGGGGGGGGGGGGACTCGGGACGGGTCAGCAGGCACTGGCCTTTTCAAAACTTTACGTTCATTTTTCCCTCCCAGACCTCAAAACTTCATTTGTGTTCGCTAAATCATTGAATCCATACAGTCTTGAGTTATCACTCAATGGTTAATTAGTTGACCTGCCCTATAAGTGGGACGTTTCGAAGTTGCGGGTTGATCCGGGCGAAAACCATTTAAGCCCGATCACCAAAAACGGATCGGGGCATCGTGTATCTCCATGCAGGACACGATCCTTCTTCTGCATAAACTTTCGGTTCATATACTCATTTCGGGGGAGGCGGAGGAGCAGTGCACTTTCAGTACACATTAGAGAGGGCAGCGATGCATTCTTGTGTGCTAGAAAGTCAGGAAACATCCTGAGAGAAGGACGACTAATTAACTGATAGAGTGATAAAGTATAGATAAGAGAGAGAGAGAGAGAGAGAGAGAGAGAGAGAGAGAGAGAGAGAGAGAGAGAGAGAGAGAGAGAGAGAGAGAGAGAGAGAGAGAGAGAGAGAGAGAGAGAGAGAGAGAGAAGGAGAGGCGGGCGGTGGCAATAGGATGCGAGTCGAAAGCATTGGAAAGTTTTTTTTATTTTAAATCCTACAAGCAAACCAGCAAGAAGGAATTTAAATGGGAAATTAAGAAGATATATATATATATATATATATATATATATATATATATATATATATATATATATATATATATATATATATATATATATATATATATATATATATGCGAACAAGCCTGAATGGTCCCCAGGACAATATGCAACTGAAAACTCACACCCCAGAAGTGACTCGAACCCATACTCCCAGAAGCAACGCAACTGGTATGTACAAGACGCCTTAATCCACTTGACCATCACGACCGGACATAATGAGGTGATAGCCGAGGCTATTTGAACCACCCCACCGCCGGCACTCGGATAGTAATCTTGGGCATAGCATTTTACCAAATCACCTCATTCTTTGGGGCACACGTGAGGAACACAAATGCGAACAAGCCTGAATGGTCCCCAGGACAATATGCAACTGAAAACTCACACCCCAGAAGTGACTCGAACCCATACTCCCAGAAGCAACGCAACTGGTATGTACAAGACGCCTTAATCCACTTGACCATCACGACCGGACATAATGAGGTGATAGCCGAGGCTATTTGAACCACCCCACCGCCGGCACTCGGATAGTAATCTTGGGCATAGCATTTTACCAAATCACCTCATTCTTTGGGGCACACGTGAGGAACACAAATGCGAACAAGCCTGAATGGTCCCCAGGACAATATGCAACTGAAAACTGCTTCTGGGAGTATGGGTTCGAGTCACTTCTGGGGTGTGAGTTTTCAGTTATATATATATATATATATATATTTACTTTTAAATAGATTTACATTTGATATTTTAGTACTGTAATCATTTGCTCTAACTCACTGAATATTGCCATGAAATCTAATAGCTACAGTCTAAAGGCAAATAGAAAATTACCAGTAGAACAAAATCTAAAATGTTTTCTCTCCTGGTGCGAGAGCTGTACAAAGTGCACACTAAAAAATAACTACAAAAATCAGATGAATTTACACTAAAAGATTATGACAAAAAAATGGCAGTAAGTTTTATGCTTTGTATAGGACAGTTCCAGAGAACAATGACAGTGAGAGTGAACAATAGTTCATATAATAACAGATGCTAGAGACTGGATTACACAGGTACAAACACACGCAGGTGTCTCTTTTTTTTTCACACAGGAATCGTGTGTGAAAAAGCCTCTCTTAGCCTTTTGCTTCTTTGCGTCCCGTTCTTTCTTATTGTTTCAAGCTTTGCCTTACCTCCCCCAATCATACTTTCATTTCCCCTCTCCCACTACCTCAACACAATTCTGTTCCTTTTTTCACTCATCCTGCTTTCATTCTTTCTGCATTTGTCGCTCATCTTTCCGTCTTACGCTAGTCAGACAGCTAAATCTTCAGCTTAGCGTCCCCTGTAGAATTATCCTCTCCCCCTGCATGGGGACTTATACCCCCTGTGGTTTAAGCTGGGTTTAAGTCCAGGGGAGGCGGCGCTGAGAGTTTAACAGGCACATTGATGACCTCAATACATGGTAGGGAGTGAGTTCTATTCACTCTACCTCCTCCTCCGTCCTCATATATCTCAGCTCGTGTCTTCGTATCCCTTCCAAGTGCTGTATAGTCATACGGACGAGCGATCTCTCTAAGTCCCGATGTCCCAATTGGTTGGGCATCGTTCCTTCACTCCAGCCTCATGCAGGTTTAGTGTTTTAAGTATCTTGCCTAAATAAAAATTTACGTTTCTGTCAGTAGAGACGGTGGGAGTCATAAGTGGGTATTCAACATGTCGGAATATATTCTTTGACATATGTTGAACAATATATATATATATATATATATATATATATATATATATATATATATATATATATATATATATATATATATATATATATATATATATATCAGACGTTTCGGACTCTATTGCAGGAAAATTTACATAAACACAGTGTTAAAAGATAATCTAGTGCATGTTGGCCATATTTATTTTCCTTTCTATGCTACAAAAGCACAGAAACACTGCTGTTTTATACAGTTCATCACAGAATATGATTTCTATCTGATTTAGCTGAATACGCGAAGAAACGATACACTTCGCGCAAGTTCCTAGAGCAAGGCCCGTGTCAAGAGCAGAACAATGACCAACGTAAGGAGTAGCAAGAGACCCGTGTTAGGAGCACCAGAAAACTCAGATTAGCAACGGTAGAAAACATGTGTCAGGAACGGTAGAGACCCATGGCAGGAGCCGAGGATGAGAGAAATGCAACATTAGGGAGAAAAGAATCATTCATGATCAAGAGTGAGGTCGGGGGGTGATATAATTAGACGGCAGCTCTGCCCTGAAAAGTCATTAACGAGTTTGGTGAAAGAGGAGCTTACCAAGATGGAAGAACAGTACTTAAAGTAAAATAATTTTCCGGTGATGAGCGCTGAGCTGAGATGACAAGGTACTACCTTACCTAGCAGTTACCTTACGATGATTTCGGTGTTCAGCGATCCCCGCGGCCCGGTCCTCGACCAGGCCTCTAAAGACCTTGAAACGATATAAGAATTAACATTGTGCTGAAATAGAATAGACAAGGAACTGGAACATTAGACCAGCGTAGGAGCTGGGGTCATTAAGACAGACTAGGAGCTGGGATATAAGAAAAAGAGGAATTGTCAGGGGAAAGCGCCAAGCCATTACGACAATATAGCACTTCGAATGGGTCAGAATAAGGATTTGGGATGGGACGGGGGAAAGGAATGGTGCCCAACCACTGAGACGGTCGGAGATTGAACGCCGACCTGCATGAAGCGTGACCGTCCCTACCGTCCAGCCCAATGTGTCTCAAAACATGACATGCTGATTACACTGTAATTTGTTAAAGTGAGGTAAATAAGAAGAGATAAGATTGAAAATGATTGTGATTGGTTTTCTTGGTTAACTAATCTTGTCAGAATTACTGTGATAATTCCCAATTATAGGTTGAATTGATTGCAGAAAACAGCTGCAACAGGATTTATCGGGTTTATAATTGCTGATATTTGAATATAATACATATGGAAAGTAGAGAGAGAGAGAGAGAGAGAGAGAGAGAGAGAGAGAGAGAGAGAGAGAGAGAGAGAGAGAGAGAGAGAGAGAGAGAGAGAGAGAGAGAGAGAGAGAAAGAGTAGCAGTAGTGGTAGTAACAGTAACATAAATAGTAATATAGTAGTGATACAGTGGAATTAACATTAGTACAAGAAACAGTAGTATTAATAATAGTAGTAGTATCCATTGTGGAAAAAGAATAGTAAGAAAGTAGCATGAGAAGGAGTAGTTATATCAGTAACAGTAGATACATTAGTAAAAGTATTAGGACAAATATAATAGATTTGGTAGTAATATTAGCAGTCATACTAGCAGTTACAGTAGCAAACGGTAGCAGTAGAACCCACAATAGCATTTGTACTAGTGGCAATAATAGTAGAATAAGCGAGACGGAGTAGCATTATTTATTTTTGTTCCGTATGGGTAAATCCCCGTCAGTGATTTCGTCTAACGATTTAATACAGACTTTCTATACCAGCCGACTTCGTGCGCTCAAGATCTCCATATATATATATGTATATATATATATATATATATATATATATATATATATATATATATATATATATATATATATATATATATATATATATATAGTGTATATATATATATATATATATATATATATATATATATATATATATATATATATATATATATATACACTGTTAAACATCAGTCTCTGGCCCCTCACTTGCTCCGGTGCGGCTAATATATTTTATTTTCCAATTTTAGGTCATCCTTTTTTCCTATTCCTTCACCTCAGAGGTTATATAATATTTCATTTTTCGTGTGTTTACGAGGGAAGTCGAGTCAGGGGCGAGGGAGATGTCTACCATCGACGCCCAAACGCTCTCGTCACTAGTGAATGTTTTGCGAGCATGTGTTCTTCATAAATGTATTTTCAATGTTTATATTTAAGTATATGTATATTGGTTTCCTGTTGTTCATAAGTGTGTGTGGTGGTGGTGAATGAATGTTGTAGCGTTTTTTTTATGTTTTGTTTTCTATCTGTTTATCAGCACATCAAGTTTTGTCTGTTTTAAGTCTTTCTCTCTCTCTCTCTCTCTCTCTCTCTCTCTCTCTCTCTCTCTCTCTCTCTCTCTCTCTCTCTCTCTCTCTCTCTCTCTCTCTCTTTCTTCTTTCTACTCTCTCTCTCTTATCATTCGTCCCATCTCTCTCTCTTTTTCTCTGATTTCCTTCTATCTCTCAATCTTTCATCTGTTCGTCATTTACTCCTCCTAACCCTTCCACTCTCCTTCCTACTTTCACCCCTAACTCCCCCTCCCTGCGCCTCTTTTACGTTCCTTCATATCTCCCCTTTCTATCTCCCCTCCTCTCTTCAACAGTCCCCAGTGATTCCTGCACCTCTCCTCAGCCTCCTCCATTCCCTTATTTACTGATCCAGTGCCCCATAAACAACCAGAATGATGGTTTTATGTGCACTAAACGCCATTAGTGTCGTCTCCTGAAAAGCCCCGACCCATTGTAATCACCAGTTGGGATCAGTGACGGGGCAACGGCCACGGAATATGATGATGAAAAATGATGCTATAGGAGGAGAGCGATAGATGAGTAGGCGGGGGATATATATCGAGGAAAAGAGGAAAGACAGAGAACGGAGAAGAGGACAGATAATAGAACAGAGTGAGAGGATACGTTAACAGCCAAAGAAAGGTCTTTACCATCCGCGTTCTGGACCTCATTGGCATAGTGATCAAGCCTTCTGGTCAACAATGACTTGGTTGTCGTTGCCTGAAAGCTGTTGGTATATATAAAAGAAAACTGGCACGGAGTAGATTTAAAATGAATCCTTCTGCACTGAACAGGAACATCCGTAGACGATCTTGTTAAATGGTGGTGGTTCCAGTTCACAAAACAAAGTCGTTCAGTTGTCGGTAACTGATTTTAATTACTTGCAAAATTCTTGTGACACTAATCTCTCTGCAAATGACAATATATTTATTTTTTACTGTCATCAGCCACTTAGTGATCGACTATATTTTTAATAAAAGAGGTCGTTCTGATGCTGATCAGTCCCTGAATGAGTCCAGAATCAACTGCATTGTTGCATTAGACATTTGCAGATGCCTTTGATATGCCTTGACACTATTCATTAGTAAAAAGCTTCTGGCACTAGGTATCTCGGGCTTCATTTAACAGATAGCAAAGGACTACCTCCAAGAACAGACTAAGAGTAATCCTCAATGGGGAGAAGAGTTTTAAAGGCATTCAACTGGTGCCAGCGTACCAGAAGAGAGTGTGCTGGGCCTTGTGTTATGGGATATCCATTTCAGCGATCTACTACATCTCATTCCTAAAGCTCCCGCCTATGTTGACAACTCTACTCTTATCTTTACGTGTGGAAAAGAAGAAATTCTAATGCGTTTCCAAGGTCAGCATTCAAATGAACTGATGCAGGGTGAAAGCTCTTATCTTGCATTTTCACTAGAAGCAACGAGAGAGAGAGAGAGAGAGAGAGAGAGAGAGAGAGAGAGAGAGAGAGAGAGAGAGAGAGAGAGAGAGAGAGAGAGAGAGAGAGAGAGAGAGGGAGAGAGAGAGAGAGAGAGAGAGGGAGTAACAATCAATAATTAAGGACAAAAAATAAAACAGTATGAAATAAAGGAGATAAGAAATTAAAGAAAGGATTTGGGCGATTAAAGCAATGAAAAAACCTGAAAATAAATAAAAGTGATGGAGAGTAGTAAAAAGAGAGAGGAGTTGTGAAGATAGTGTGAGAAGGAACAGATCAAGAAGCTTAGCCATAAAGAGAGAGTAAGAGATGAAATATAGAATGAAGCAGAGGAATAAAGAGGGGAAGGAGAAAACGAGAACAATAAAGAGTTACAATGAGTTATGACTTAGGGGGAAACATGGATAATAGCCAGTGAAATAGTGGAAGGATGACAAAGAGGATAAAAAGAGGTTTATATAGAAGATACAATGCTAAACTGAGAGAGTGAGAGGTGGGTTTCTGTTAATATAATACAGTAAGACAAATACATTACAAAAACAGCAAGACAAGGACACAGAAGAAGATATATCGAAGTATTACAGGTAAGATCTCATTAGATATATATATAACACAGGAATGACCCACACGATGCCTTCGAAGGATTAGAAAATGACATGAATTACTTTCCAGAATCTGTGGTGAGAGTGATGGATACCACCTTGACCACTACCTGAGTGAGTGTGGACATCTAAGAGTCATTAGAAATAAGTGTAGAATAATTAACCCCACATTGTTTGCGTTAGGAAAATACTATTTGTCAAATATAGATACTATTCTTAAAAGATTCCCCCAGTTTGCACCCGCAAGATAAAGTCAGTATTTAAGGGTTGACAAATGTTAATCTTCTTGTTTGAAGAGCTGTTCACTTGAGACAGTTAAGCAAGTCCCAGCTGTGTCTGGGTACAAGTGACTAGATGAGCAACCCAGCGGGTTTTCTTCCTAATGGGGAGTGTTGTACATATGGCGGTGTGTCCACTCACAGGATGTGTGACGCTGCCCAATACTGTCACTATGGCTTAGTGTCCACTCACAGGATGAGTGACGCTGCCCAATACTATCACTATGGGGGTGTGTCCACTCACAGGATGAGTGATGCTGCCCAATGCTGTCACTATGCAGGTGTGTCCAATCACATGATGAGTGGCCCTGCCCAATAAACTCGCCCCTCGTGACAAAATTAAAAAAAAAATACAGAGTAATGTCGCTACTCATTTTCAAAAATGTACATAAATAATTAAGAGGAACGGAATAAAACCAAGCTTCACTTGAAATCACTATAGACATGAGACAAGAAGACACCCTCTGAAAGGAAGGTAATTGTCAAAAGAAAACGCTTAGCCCCCAAGGCTCAATAATGGTGTAGAGGGGAGAGCATCCTCACCACTGACCTCTGGCTCAATGATGTTGCTGCTATGTTGTATGTGGCTGCTGGTTGAGGTAGATGTGATGTTGCTAGGAAGTAGGAGTTGACAAGAGGAGATAATGGAGAAAGGAGATAGAAGAGAGATTGGCAAAGAAGAAGATGGGATTAATTCCAGAAATGCTAATTTGAGTAAATCAGAAGGATGAATAGTAGAAAAAAGTGATAAAGATTGCAAGAACGAATGCAGAAATAGGTGGCTAATTGGTTAGAAAGGCAGAGGGAGTAATGGGTGCAGATAGGTACACAAATTAAGAAAATACAAAAGGAGGCAAAACGGATAAGAAGAAAACTAGGAATGAACAGAGAATGAGGAGAGGGCGATAGCAAAAGAAAATAGAGAATGAGGTTATGGCAGAGGTATAGGAAGAGTAATTAACCAAGAGACAGGATGCACAGAAGATCAAAAGAAAGAACAAGGAGGGAGGGAGGAAGGAAGAAGGATAGCTAAGAAGCAATGGGGGAGTGAAAGTGGTTGCAGAATGCATGGTCAGCCTTAAGAATGCCTATCCTATTACTGTCAGATACAGGCAACTTGTGGTAGGGATTTCGCTTGGCGGGGGCCTCGCAAATAATAGTGTTTTACTGCCCTCCTTCAGGAAACAGTTATGGTCTGTTGGGGTCGTTGTGTTCTCACTTTATCCTTGGCTGCACTTGTATGTGTGTGTGTGTGTGTGTGTGTGTGTGTGTGTGTGTGTGTGTGTGTGTGTGTGTGTGTGTGTGTGTGTGTGTGTGTGTGTGTGTGTGATCGGATTCAGTCACGACCAACCAAAACCCAAAATACAATTGACCAAAATACATCTTATTAGATCTATTCCCCCTGTCTTTTGTAGAACAGTGAACAGCTGAAGAGAACTATTTGAAAAGCGAACAGCACCCGAAGAGGCCCACCAGGACTCGATAGGTAATTCTGATTAGTTAAGCAATTCACGAGATGGAAAGCAGCAGCTCTTGGGCATCATAGCTGATATCCAATTTAGAAAGATATAATGAGATCTGAATATGGACCAGATGTGAGGGTATGAGTCGGAGGAATGAGCCAAGAGACGGAAGGCTGTACAAGGGAGGACTCATGAACAATAAGGCAGCCATGAGTATGTGAGGAACTTGGATTGGAAAATTATGAGTGAGTGAAGAAAACGACAAAGTCCAATGTATATATATATATATATATATATATATATATATATATATATATATATATATATATATATATATATATATATATATATTTATATATTGGTTTTAGGTTTATATTTATTTAGATTGTCTATTTACGCTTTTAAGTCAATAAATTAGAACTGTTATCAAGCGGAGAGAGTAAGTGTGTTTATATCTATTTATATAATCTTTACATCTATTTAACTTGTCTATTTACGCTTTTAAGTCATTAAATTAGAACAGTTATCAAGAATTACTCCTTATACTCTTATTTTCGTTTGATTTCTCTATCTAAAGTTAATAGTTAACACAGTAATAATTACTAGTTCCCTTGCTTGTAATAGTCTAATCACATTAATTAATGTAATAAATTACATAAATAATTATCCAAAATAATTAATTATCCAAAAATTAAACATCCAAAATCCTTATTATTCTTTCCAAAAATCCTAATTATCCAAAAATATCTTCTCCTTTATTTTACATTCATATCCACACTAATTATGTCATTAAAGATTGGTGAGAAGGGGAGGGAGGGGAGACGTCACATATCCAGCAAGTGCTTCTTAACGTCCAGCTTAGATGTTGACCATCCCAAGTTGAAGCCACATTGCACAGTTGCACAGTTGCTTCCACTGGGGGAACAGTTGCCCTGACGTCTAGCACTGTTGTCCTCACGATTTAAGAATTGTTTTCACTCTCCACAAAGGACAATAATATTACTAGAATTTATTTTCATTCCGTTGTTGTACTTTTCATGAATAATTTGTCAGCTACTTTATATCATGTAGAAGTTCTTTGTTATAATTTGTTTTTACGTACGCAGCTAATTTTATGCACCCTGTGTGAGTGTGTGTGAGTGGATGTAGGAGTATAAACAAATGTAACATGTGTTACTGAGGCGCAGGTGAATATGCTCACCTGACTGTGCTTGTGTTGGATGGGCTCCGTCTCTTTAGTCCCAGAGCCCATTATGTGCCTCTGTAACCCTTTCCACTACCGCCCACAAGATGGGTATGGGGTGCATAATAAATGAACTAAACTAAACTAAACTCTCTTTTGTCCCGCTGTCAACTTTCAATCAAGTGGCGAATAGGTTCCTGAGCCAGTTAGACTCTATCAAATTTACATTTGAAACTGTGAATGGAGTCTTCCTCCAACATTGCATTAGTATTCAGTCTACACCCGTGTCCAGGTCTTCGTATAGCACCAAGGCTAAATAGTCTGTCTGTCCCATTAATTTCACTGAGAATTTTGCTTTTCGAAATTACGTATCCTTAATTTTTCTGTTCTCCAGTGACGTGAGGTGTTATTCTTTCATTCTATTATTATGACTCATATAACTCTTAATTCTAGGACCAGTTTGATGGCTTAACTCTGAACTTCCTATAGCTAAGCTTTGTGTTTGACGAGATATGGGCTCCACGCTGGCACTGCATATTCCAGAATTGGTCCTATGTATGTGGTATATAGAGTCATAAATGATTCTTTGCTCAGATGTCTAAAGCTACTTCCTCTTTTGGCCAACCAAGCATATGCCACTAATGATATCTATTTGATATGGACTTCGGGAGGCAGATTCAATGGTGTGAATCATATCTTCGTTTAAATTTCATCCAACCGTCCCTTTTCCCTCCTGGTGTGCTTAGGCTTTGAGTAAAAAAGGTCCGTGTTTACGCATTTCCGTGAGTGTGAACTACGGGTTCTAGGCGTGTGAGAAAGTGTCGAGGAAATATATTTTAAGAAATTAAATATGTTTTACATATATTGACATAATTTTTATAACAAAATAGGTGTTAATATTCCAAAGTGTGTGTGTGTGTTTGTGTAATTACCTAAGTGTAGTTACAGGATGAGAGCTACGCTCGTGGTATCCCGTCTTCCCAGCACTCTTTGTCATATAACGCTTTGAAACTACTGACGGTTTAAAAAAGCGATCTCTTGATATTCAGATGTTGCTGCTGCCTGAATCAATCTCTCTTGGAGTGACTGCTCCATGTGTGTGTGTGTGTGTGTGTGTGTGTGTGTGTGTGTGTGTGTGTGTGTGTGTGTGTGTGTGTGTGTGTGTGTGTGTGCACGCGTGTGCGATCGTGCGTGCGTCGGCGTGGGCGGTGGTCAAGGACTGGGAGGAGTGACAAGTTTGTTCTCGAGGGTGATTTATTGCCTTATAATGTTGCCTTCAGAATGATGTGTCAATCAAAGCTCCACCCCTGCTGTTGTTTTCTTTATATATATATATATATATATATATATATATATATATATATATATATATATATATATATATATATATATATATATATATATCTATATATATATATAAATTCTTTAACAGGAGACTAAATATTTGTTTACGTCAATTAGAAGCAGTTGTGGAAGGGGTGGAAGGGAGGAGAAACGAGATATGACTCTTGTTCATGAGGTAGTGGATTGTACTTGTCAGTTATGGAACAGGTGGAAGGCAAACCAGAAAGCAAGGTGTCATTGAAGAAAAATTGCTGAACTGAATATATAGATTTAATTATTTACCTCGATTAAAATTGGCATTGTTTAAGGAGAAATCCAGACAAATTTAGATAACCGACTAGAAAAATCAGGAGCTGATTACTGCGTACTTCAGCAAAGTAGGAGTTGAGGAGACTGTCAAATATAGCGAGGAATGGAGATTAAACATCGAACACAGCAGAGTTCACCATATGAAACCGGCCGAGAGGAGGATTTTTTAGCATCACGTAGCTAGCTTTTTGACACACTGTACTCCCCCTTCATATAGTCTAGGGTAGCAGCACAAATGCAAATGTACCTAATGTATTAATAAAAAAAGGAGGAGGAATTACAGTACTCACTAAGTTGTACTTGCGGGGGTTGAGCTCTGGCTCTATGGTTCCGCCAGCGAGAACAGTGGGGACCTTACGACGCCTCACTGGGACACAGTATGACCACAACCATCACTACCACCATCACTACCTATCTACACGCGCTCTATCAACCACATTGATAGAGCCTCTATCAACCACGTTGATAGAGCCTCTATCAACCACGTTGATAGAGAGCCATCCAACAAACACACTCTAAAAAACACACACACTCACCGACAAACGCAACTATATTATAACTCAGTTTTCACGCAAAAACACCCCAATCCGCTTCCAAGAATAATTCCAGCAACTCATAACAGGTGTGATATCCCCCCCGTGTATATATATATATATATATATATATATATATATATATATATATATATATATATATATATATATATATAACTGTACAGAAGCCCTACATAGAGGTCATATTACTGAAGTGTTACAGGGTAGTCCCTGAATAGGTTTGCTCATGGATTCTCGTCTGGTAACATACAAAAAACTTTCAGATTAGCTTTCAGACGGACGCAGGCTGGCCCAGTGTTGAATAATATTAAACCATTGTTAATTTAAACAATGTTCAACAGGACCTTGGTAAAGGTTGTAAATTTCATTTAAAAATATACTTTAAATTATACACTTACTGGGCTTTTCCTCCACCTTCAATAATAATAATAATAATAATAATAATAATAATAATAATAATTATAATAAAAGCACACACAATAATAAAAGAAAACACACAGTAAAAATATAGAATCCTCTACTAGGATTCTATATCCTAGAATTCTAGAATTCTACTGTCGAGTAAAGAATAGCAATTAAAGTAAAATATAATAAAAATAAGATAAAATAAAAATAAAATATAATAAAAATATAATATAATAATGCAATAGCTTATGTTAAGCCACTAACAACATCATTAGAAAAATGGAATATGATCTTAGCCCCCCCCCCACCTTCCCAGGGGGGAGGAGGAGAAGGCTTAAAGGGTAAAATGACTTGGAGAAGATGACTCCAAGTCACTTTCCTCAACAGTAATTGTCACTTTCACCGGGTCCCATTTCAAAGAAAGTGTTCTGTGCATCATTACTCTGAGCCCTTCAAGCTCGGTAGTTAAAAGAGAATTATGGGCACTTGTGGGGGGGTTTCAAGTGCCACCCAGACAGCCTTGGCACTCATCACGTGACCATGTGCGTCCCAAGGTGCCACACTCATCACGACCCAGTCAGTTAAGCTCGTTTCGCGGCCCACCGCATCGTAAATTCAACCTTAATTGATATACCCTTTCAGTTGCCTCCACCATGGACATGGTCTCCTGTTTATTATGCTAGTTCAGTGGGTCATTAGATGAATATGTATTTAACTCTCATTATGTAAGCTTACTGAGTGCCACATTAGAAGCATTCAAATCATCTTTCATAAGCATTTACTGCACAAAAATACTGATGAGTAATCTATGTGTCTAGTTATACTGAGGACAAATAAAATGTTTAAGAATCACAGGATCATTTTACTCACAAAAGTTTAGATAAATGTGTATTTCGATTAATATCAATATTTAATATATTATTTTGCATATTGAAGTTTAATTCGTTTTAGTGAAATATCATTTATTTTATCATAAATTGAGTAAATAATATTAATAATAAAATAAATGATATTTCAATAATAATAATAACCTATTACCGTCATATTGAATTAATATTTATTTATTATTATTATTATTATTAATAAGTTGTTTTCATTGCTAAAAGAAAATGAGGAGATAGGACCTAGCCTTATAATTGGTAAGTGATCTCCTGATTTATTTTTTTTAGCAATGAAAACAACTTATTCTGGGGAAATGCAATTAAGGTTAAGGTGATGTATATTGTATATATGGCCCGGCTGCCATATATATACATTGTACACCAACTGAACTGGCCCATGGCCAAATGCAACCTTTATTTTGTCCCCTTCCTCGTTTTCAGTGGTACCACTCGTCATTTCAATGATCTTTTCCCTACCACAAACTAACCATTTCATTGCCCTTACTTTCCCTTTTCAGTGGACCTTCCCCCTTACCGTGACTTAACTTCCCCTTACAGTGCCCCTCCCCTTTCAATGAGCCTTCACCGCCCCTTTGCCTCAACAAGCCCCTTTGGCCGCTGGGGGCACAAAAACTCCGGCAACGCTGTTAACATCCGTACAGAAGAAATTAGGCGTGTGTGGGGCGTCTGGCCTCCCACTGTGACGTTCCCCAAGATAAAATGTTAATTTCAGTGACACTCGGTAACTTGAGAGGAACTAGGGCCCCTCAAACCAGCTTCTCTCTCTCTCACTTCACCCACTCCTCCTTCTCCACCATCTTCATCTCTCTCTCTCTCTCTTAAATTGAAACATGTATGATATCTGGTTTAGTAGAGTGTAATCTCATGAAATATGTATGTGATTTAATGTACAATTTAGGCCTGTTGTATTGTGTATACTCGACTGTCCTGTGTAGCAGTGAATACGACCAGCACTTCACCAAAATAAGGCTGAATTACTCAAATTACGTAAAGTTGTGTATTTTTTTAATAAGGATGTTAAAAATAATAATCTCTCTCAATTTCCTTCAATTATCCTCTTCTATCCTGATCGATTCCACCCTCCTCCCCTCCTCTTCCTTTCCTCTGCCTAATGGAGCAAGCGGCTCACTTGCTTCAAATAATATAATATACTTAGGACAAAGGGGCAAAGAACCACTTTGGATTTAATTATGATCACGCACTTGAGACAGGCAAGCAAGTCCCAGCTGTGTCTGGGTACAAGTGACAGGATGAACAATCCAGCGGGTTTTCTTCCTATTAGGAAGTGTTGTACATGCTGCTATGGCGGCGTGTCAACTCACTGGATGAGTGCCGCTGCCCAATAAACTCGCCTCTCGAGGCTAAATTTAACTCTAATCACGTTACGATGCGGGGCTGTGACTGACTGCTTGTTACTAAATCTGAAGCCAGTAATTAACTTCAGTTTACCTCGTGTTGTCTCTTCTTCTCTTACTTTTTTCCACTTTCTTGTATTTTTATTGTATTTGTTTGTAGTAGAGGGGTTGATGTGGGGAATGACCTGTCAGACTTTGAGTGGTAAAGGCCACCATAAGAACTTGCTTACCTGCTTGACGGGGTTCTGAGAGTTCTTCTACTCCGGCCCGGGGCCAGGCTTGACTTGTTAGAGCTTGGTACAACTGGCTGTTGCTTGCAGCAGCCCGCAAGCCCACATATCCAATACCCGGATGGTCCGGCACAGCTCTATTAAAACAATCTAGTTTTCTCTTGAAGATATCCACAGTTGTTTCGGATTGTTACTGTTATTGACCCCGTTGTTAATGACGTTATTTGTGAAACGAAACCGTTCCTCAGAGAATAAATTCATTGAGTTTACTTTTGTCGTGAACTATATTCTGGACTGAAGTATACTTGCTGGTTGATGCGCTGACAGTCCTCAAGCCTAACTCAAACAATATATGTTTAGCTCTCTCAGTCTCACACTTGCTCAAAATTCCTCAGAAACCTTTTGAGAATGAAATAGAAAACAAACCTACAAGCTACAGATATAATAATAATAATAATAATAATAATAATAATAATAATAATAATAATAATAATAATAATAATAATAATAATAATATATTGCAGAGTACAAATTATTAGTTTTTTCTTAGTTGGTATCTATATATTTTATATAAAGCCAGTAAGCGTGTATTATCTTTTCATATATGTAGTATAATAAATCGTTGATTTGTTCCACTCAGATATTTTAATTTTGTTTTGTGAACAAAAAAACTCCATTAATGACCTGCGAATTCATTAAAAAATATAAAACGAAATGTTAATTATGGTTGGGTAACTTTGCGCTTGATATAAAAAGTATATAAGGATAAAATAAAACTATAAGCAGATACATAAAATTATATACAAAATACTGTCCCTATGACTCAAGTAAATAATGTTTTGAAAATGTTTATAAACTTCATTGAAAATTCACAATCATTTAGAAATAAAGGTTTTTTATTTGATTTGTAAGTGAAAAATGTTTAGTGAAATTAGACAAGTTCTGTTAGATAGGTTCCATAGTGCGGGTGAGCTGAGTCATTCAATCAGCAGAAGTCATCGAAATTGAGATGAGTTGTTCAAAACTTCATCTAAACGAACTAGTTTCGTTTCGCAGCCAATGTTGCAAATTTGTTGGTCATTTTTCCAGTTTGTATTTTGTTTTTCCCCTTTTCGAGAAACAATTTTGCTTTAATTATACCCACCAGTGGAGGGAAAGGTTAATTTATAGCATTAATTCCAGTCATTTTCGCCGCGTAGGAGGCGACAGACCCGAGCGGGACTCAAATCCGTTACGCGCCAAAAGGCGGCAAGTGGCGCGAAAATATCCAATATGGCGTCCCCCGTCTGGCTAGCGTCATGGACCCCACCAGAGGTCCCAGCTGATCATCCCAGAATGTTTCACTCGCTTCCTAAATGATATTCGGAGGCGTGTAATTATCTCTTAGCATCGTACCAGCTCCTCGTTTCGTAATTGATTTAATTTACACGAATTTAACTTTTGCAAAAGATGTACTGCCATTCGAAGTAAGAAAATAATCGCATGGGAAGGTTATTGGGATGCAGAAGCGTCTTGGAGGAATGAAACCGAGGCGGATAACCGAGGCAGCGACCGATGAGCTGCGGGAAAAGTGCAATTAAAGCCCGGTACCCACATCAGGAGCCAAATTAAGCATGGATGAGTGATGGGCCGCGGCCTGTCACAACTGCGGCAGGAGTCCTGATGGAGGTCGTCTAATGACTGCATCTCCGTCACCCCACACCGCTGGGAACTCTGCTATGGCAGTGTGGGATGGGGGAGTTGGTGTGGTTGCCAAGTGAAGTGGGGGGTTTGTTCTGGTAAGGGATTGTGGTGTGGTGGTCTTGTGGGAGGGGGATACTGTTGGGGGAGGTTATCTTGAGATGATTTCGGGGCTTTTTAGTGTCCCCGCGGCCGACCGGCTCCCGTTGGTAGTGTTAGTGAGGAGTGTTAATACATGCTAGTGCACTCCACATACCATGCTGGAAACCTTGACGTTTCATGCCAGCATACTTAGCATTCCAACTTAATAACCTTCACATACTAAACTAATATACTTCAATTGTCTGCGTATAGCCCAGATTCCTCAGCAGGTGGTGGATCCGATTGCTCAGCTGCGCCCTAAGGAATCAACATTCAACAGCGCCCTTTGGCCCAAAACATTCAACAGAACTCGGTGGCTCTCGTTATTTACACAATCCCGGTGTCCCTCAGCAGAGATTTTTAGCTCTCAGAAGAAAAAAAAGCTTCTTAAACCCTGCTTTTTTATCGTATTTAAATACATCTGCATTAATAAAGGTTCCCTTGACTGTGTGAAGGGTTACTTTGTATGTCAAGAGGTAGTCACGTGGTGCTAAACATTCCCCACCACATATGATAGTTAGTCATACAGGGCCATGTGTTCAGTGCTCTGAACTGGCCAACTTTGAGTGCACTGTGATTATTTTCAAGATCACAAGCTCCAGGTTTCTCATATCGGCAGGTCTGAGGGGTCTAATGATTGGGCATTCAGTATTTGTAATGTATGAGGTAATGACTCCTTCTCCTGTGGTTTTTAGTGTACCGGTAGCTAGTTGTAGTGCAGCTAGTTCTGACTGTGTAGAGTCAGACGTAACATTGGCATCCAGCACTCAGTAACCCCGAAACTCTTAGTACTGGTCTCCCCAGTTGGCACTCTGTCTCTCACCAGAAGCACACACACTATTCCTCACAGCTGTCCACTACCCCCAACAACACCCCTCCCCCGGTGGCCGGTGGCTGAGCGGACTGAACGCTGGACTTCTGATCCTGTGGTCCTGGGTTCTATCCCAGGCGCCGGCGAGAAACAGTGGGCAGAGTTTCTTTCACCCTGATGTTCCTGTTATCTAGCAGTAAAATAGGTACCTGGGTGTTAGTCAGCTGTCAAGGGCTGCTTCCTGGGGGTGGAGGCCTGGTCGAGGACCGGGGCGCGGGGACACTAAAAAGCCCCGAAATCATCTCAAGATAACCTCGGATGAGCTACGAGAGCATCAGACACCAGACACAGGACTTAGCTGTAAGAGAGGTCTACATAATCTCATTCAGTGGCATCTTAACTATCTTATAATCGGACGATCATTAACCAGTTCTTGAAATATATAGTTTTTTTTAAACTTCTGAGTTTTCAAATATGTATAGAATTGGAGTATATGTCATTTGTAGCGGTCTGTATTTGTCGCTTGCAGCTGTTTGTATTTGCTACTTGCAGCTGTTTGCATTTGTTACCCACATCTGTCTGTATTTGTTACCCTCAGCTGTCGCAAGTAACGACATCACGACAAATTTCTGGCAATTCATTTATCACATTTGTTGGGAGGACGACACAGTGCTATATGTACATACGCGCACCAGTTCTGAACAAATCATAAGTTTTTTATGCTAATGCTTTCTGGCTTTGGTCTATTCACGAGGGACAAATTGCCTTGTCAGCCTCATGTGTAGGAAGCGTGGAGCTGTGTAGTAGGTGAGTGTTGGAAAGCCCAAACCAGCTTTCAACTACCAACAGCTTACGTTTTAAGCTTACGATAGCGTAAGACAGTGTTAGAAACGGTGTTAGATGCTCTGGCACAACACGCTAAAGGCATCACTCTTTCCCCCTGGGACATCACGCTGCCCCGAGAGGCTCTGTGAAGAAGTATGCAAAGTCAGTTGAGAGTTGTGGCACCCTACTGGTCCTAGAACACATCTCCACTCGTAAAAACATTACAGAGATAAAGCATAACTAATCTCGTAAAGCCATGATGATAAAGCACTTGAGTGAGGCCAGCAGCTGTATATTAGCCATCATGTGTTGGTGTGGAAGTGGGTAGAGGGCGTGGGTTGGTGTGGGAGAATGGGGAAGAAGAGTGGTGCGGGAGATGAATGGGTAGGGAAGATGCAAGAGGTGGGAAAGGATATAAAGACCCGTGGAAGTGCCAGGAAGAGACATACAAAAATGCCATCAAAGTGAGCGCCAAGTCACTGTGGACAGGTGGGAGGAGGCAGCGAGGTGAGGGAAGAGAAGTGAGGAAGAGAGATATGAACAGCAGCGACGAAGGAGATCTCGATCTCATCTCCGTCGACACCGAGGGCGACAGTGCCTTCGTCGGCTCATATGGAAACCGGTCGTAGAGCAGCCGTGACTGATGGCCCCGTCCGCAGACACTTCACACAAGTTACCAGGCATCAAGGGGCGTCTTGGCACTTCATATTTAAGTTGAAAACGCAACTGCAAAGGATTTTCTGGTAGACTGAGAGCGGACGGGAGGGAGGAAGGGAAGGAGCAAGGAAATGGAAGAAAGAGTGTTATCAAGGAAAAGGAATGGAACGAAACAGAGGAGTGAATGAAATTTCGAATAAATGTAATAGAGAGCGAGATTACAGAATTAAAAAAAAAACGTGGAAATGAGCAAAGGTCGAGAGACGCAGTGTACTGGATATTTGCATGTTGCAGTGGAAAGGACAGGTAAAAATGGGATAGACATGCAGGAGAGAAGAACACGAAAGGAAGGATGGAAGCAGGAGGAGGGAGAGAAGAAATGACAATATATATGGCCATGGCAATCATTTTTTGTTTATTACAATCGTCGCTCTATAACACACACACACACACACACACACACATCCCGGCCCAAAGGGAAAAATCCGAGAAGCAACAAAAGAATCCATGGTATAATAGGGCATGTATGGAAGCGAAGAAACTGAACAAAAAGGCGTGGAGGAACTTTCGGAATAACAGAACACCAGAAAGTAGGGAGAGATACCAGAGAACCAGGAATGAGTACGTCAGGGTGAGAAGAGAAGCAGAGAAAAATTTTGAAAATGATATAGCAAACAAAGCCAAGACCGAACCAAAGCTACTCCACAGTCACATCAGAAGGAAAACAACAGTGAAAGAACAGGTATTGAAACTTAGAACAGGCGAGGACAGGTATACAGAGAATGACAGAGAGGTGTGTGAGGAACTCAACAAGAGGTTCCAGGAGGTCTTCACAATAGAACAGGGTGAGGTCACTGTGCTAGGAGAAAGGGAGGTAAACCAGGCGGCCTTGGAGGAGTTCGAAATTACGAGAGAGGAGGTCAAGAGACACCTGCTGGATCTGGATGTTAGAAAGGCGGTTGGTCCAGATGGGATCTCACCATGGGTACTGAAAGAGTGTGCAGAGGCACTTTGCTTGCCACTCTCCATAGTGTATAGTAAATCACTAGAGACGGGAGACCTACCAGAAATATGGAAGACGGCGAATGTGGTCCCAATATACAAAAAGGGCGACAGACAAGAGGCACTGAACTACAGGCCAGTGTCCTTGACTTGTATACCATGCAAGGTGATGGAGAAGATCGTGAGAAAAAACCTGGTAACACATCTGGAGAGAAGGGACTTCGTGACAAATCGCCAACATGGATTCAGGGAGGGTTAATCTTGCCTTACAGGCTTGATAGAATTCTACGATCAGGTGACACAGATTAAGCAAGAAAGAGAGGGCTGGGCGGACTGCATTTTCTTGGATTGTCGGAAAGCCTTTGACACAGTACCGCATAAGAGGCTGGTACATAAGCTGGAGAGACAGGCAGGTGTAGCTGGTAAGGTGCTCCAGTGGATAAGGGAGTATCTAAGCAATAGGAAGCAGAGAGTTACGGTGAGGGCTGAGACCTCCGATTGGCGTGAAGTCACCAGTGGAGTCCCACAGGGCTCTGTACTCGGTCCTATCTTGTTTCTGATATATGTAAATGATCTCCCGGAGGGTATCGATTCATTTCTCTCAATGTTTGCGGACGATGCTAAAATTATGAGAAGGATTAAAACAGAAGAGGACTGTTTGAGGCTTCAAGAAGACCTAGACAAGCTGAAGGAATGGTCGAACAAATGGTTGTTAGAGTTTAACCCAACCAAATGTAATGTAATGAAGATAGGTGTAGGGAGCAGGAGGCCAGATACAAGGTATCATCTGGGAGAGGAAATTCTTCAGGAGTCAGAGAAGGAAAAAGACTTGGGGGTTGATATCACGCCAGACCTGTCTCCTGCAGCACATATCAAGCGGATAACATCAGCGGCATATGCCAGGCTGGCCAACATACGAACGGCATTCAGAAACTTGTGTAAAGAATCATTCAGAACTTTGTATACCACATATGTCAGGCCAATCCTGGAGTATGCAGCCCCAGCATGGAGTCCATATCTAGTCAAGGATAAGACTAAACTGGAAAAGGTTCAAAGGTTTGCCACCAGATTAGTACCCGAGCTGAGAGGTATGAGCTACGAGGAGAGACTACGGGAATTAAACCTCACTTCGCTGGAAGACAGAAGAGTTAGGGGGGACATGATCACCACATTCAAGATTCTGAAGGGGATTGATAGGGTAGATAAAGACAGTCTATTTAACACAAGGGGAACACGCACAAGGGGACACAGGTGGAAACTGAGTGCCCAAATGAGCCACAGAGATATTAGAAAGAACTTTTTTAGTGTCAGAGTGGTTGACAAATGGAATGCATTAGGGGGTGATGTGGTGGAGGCTCACTCCATACACAGTTTCAAGTGTAGATATGACAGAGCCCGATAGGCTCAGGAATCTGTACACCTGTTGATTGACGGTTGAGAGGCGGGACCAAAGAGCCAGAGCTCAACCCCCGCAAACACAACTAGGTGAGTACAACTAGGTGAGTACACACACACACACACACACACACACACACACACACACACACACACACACACTCACACACACACACACACACACACACACACACACGCACTAGCCACACAAGAGGCTAGTGCGAAAGTTGGAGATGCAGGCTGGAGTGAGAGGGAAGGTACTCCGGTGGATAGAGGAATACCTAAGCAACAGGAGACAACGAGTCTGTGTGAGGGGTGAGGTCTCAGATTGGCGAGACGTCACAAGTGGAGTCCCGCAGGGGTCAGTCCTTGGACCTATACTGTTTCTGGTATATGTAAATGATCTCCCAGAGGGTATAGATTCGTTCCTCTCAATGTTTGCCGACGATGCAAAAATTATGAGGAGGATTGAAACAGAGGATGATAGTAGGAGGCTACAAGATGACCTGGATAGACTGAGTGAATGGTCCAACAAATGGCTGTTGAGGTTCAACCCGAGTAAATGCAAAGTAATGAAACTAGGCAGTGGAAACAGGAGGCCAGGCACAGGATACAGAATAGGAGATGAAGTACTTAATGAAACAGACAGAGAGAAAGATCTAGGAGTTGATATCACACCAAACCTGTCTCCTGAAGCCCACATAAAGAGAATAACGTCTGCGGCATATGCGAGGCTGGCTAACATCAGAACGGCGTTCAGGAACCTGTGTAAGGAATCATTCAGAATCTTGTACACCACATATGTAAGACCAATCCTGGAGTATGCGGCCCCAGCATGGAGCCCGTACCTTGTCAAGCACAAGACGAAGCTGGAAAAAGTCCAAAGGTATGCTACTAGACTAGTCCCAGAACTAAGAGGCATGAGTTATGAGGAAAGGCTGCGGGAAATGCACCTCACGACACTGGAAGACAGAAGAGTAAGGGGGGACATGATCACAACCTACAAAATCCTCAGGGGAATCGACCGGGTAAACAAGGATGAACTTTTCAACACTGGTGGGACGCGAACAAGGGGACACAGGTGGAAGCTGAGTACCCAAATGAGCCACAGAGACGTTAGAAAGAACTTTTTCAGTGTCAGAGTAGTTAGCAAATGGAATGCATTAGGAAGTGATGTGGTGGAGGCTGACTCCATTCACAGTTTCAAATGTAGATATGATAGAGCCCAATAGGCTCAGGAATCTGTACACCAGTTGATTGACGGTTGAGAGGCGGGACCAAAGAGCCAGAGCTCAACCCCCGCAAGCACAATTAGGTGAGTACAATTAGGTGAGTACACACACACACACACACACACACACACACACACACACACACACTCACACACACACACACACACACACACACACACACACACACACACACACACACACACACAAGACTTGCAGTAACTGCCATATCTTTTCCCCAAAACGCCATACACAAGGCAGACAGCCACCAGGAGGACACAGATTACACCCCCTTCTACCACAGGATGTAGAGGAGGACCTTTGAAGCTCTACCACAGGATGTAGAGGAGGACCTTTGAAGCTCTACCACAGGATGTAGAGTAGGACCTTTGAAGCTCTACCACAGGATGTAGAGGAGGACCTTTGAAGCTCTACCACCACCACAGACCTCGCCGCTCCACCACCAGCACCCTGGTATGCCAGACACACACACCAGGGACCTGACATCACTCCTCCAGCACAGAGACCTCCTTCAACACATCCTACAGAAGAAGAAAGTCTCCTACTCTCCTTGAAAACATAAATCTCTTGGATGAATCTGCTACTGTCTGGATCCCGCACATGCGAGAATGTCTCGTTGAACATTGCATTCATTTTTGGTGTTTTATTCATTGTAGTGTATATTTATATTCGAATGTATAGAATAATCAATTTTATTCCTTAAATAACACTCACATAACATTGACAAAAAGGCTCAGATCTTTTCACTCATTTTTCGTATGTAGTAGCCAGCATGCATATATATATATATATATATATATATATATATATATATATATATATATATATATATATATATATATATATATATATATATATATATATATATATATATATCTTCGTTGTATGCAGCGATTACTGATGGTCATCGTTCGCGTCCCATTAGGCAGATGTGTGATCAAACTCACTAACATGTTCAGAGTTACACAGGTGGATGGTACTTACAAATTATCTTATATGTTAGCTTGTGGACGTGTGTGTGGGACGGTCGTTACGCTGTGAAACCTGGGCCATATATGTGACTTCTGGTGTCCAGGTGTGGGTGTGTGTGTGTGTGTGTGCGCCTGATTTAAGTGTTCATATGTTCATTTTTTTTCTTTTTATATCAAACAGATAATCCACATCAGCTAAGCAAATAGAGTCTGGGTCCCCTCCAGCATCATCTTGACATTTAGTATTAAAGTATTTCCCCTCTAAGATCAATTTAATATGTAATTACAAACCACGTGAATACGTTTCACTCTGGAAAGCTCATTCTCCCAAAATAGTTCCCAGTTTTCTTGTGAGTTAAGAAAACAACTGTTAGATTTCAACATGAGTGAGCGAGAGAGAGGGAGCAGTTAAGCTCCAGGACCCCGTGTAGGGTCTAACAAGATGGAGCTATAAGAGGAAAGGAGAAGAAAAATGTTTGTGATAAATATGTCGTCAAGGGTCTCCTGAAGGAGCCATGGTTTAACTCCTCTCGTTCGTCCGTCCTCTCACTTTCCCTGCACTCTCTAAACTACATTGTTCATGCTTTTTCTCAACGTTGTGATCAAAGTTTGTATTACCGACTCAGCGTATGAATGATCCCGTATATATGAATGAGTTTGGGTGGATAGAAATTAGGAGCTGGCAAGAATGGGCCAATTAGCCTTCTGCAGTTTCCCTGATTCTTATGTTTTTATCCATGCTTATATCCCTTTTTTTATACCCTTTCTCCATCCACTCAATTATACCGTTTCCACTTATATTCATCACCTGTCTTTCTTTTAAGAATTCACCAACACTTTCCTTCCATCTCGTTAACATTAGCCAATCCATCTCTGTCGTTCATATCTATAATGCTTAGCACCTTAATCCTATCCTTTCCAATGGCTCCATCTTCCTTCATATCAATTTTACTCCACTTCTTTAAAGACTCCTCCATCACTCTTCCACCTCTCACGCAAGCCTCCCTCACCTCCCTTTCATCTCCCTATAAAGCACTCCTCCCTAGTCAATCCTTGCAAATGAGCCCAATTGTTTTTGTAGACGATAAGAGCAACTCCCCATCTTAATTTAGATAAAAAAAAACCTCCGTTCTCTCATCAACCTAACGTGCAGTTCCAGAGGTTGAACAAGAACTGCCTCCCCACTCATCAATTCCATCAAACGGCCTTCAACTACACGAGAGCTCTCATTAGGATCGGCAATTAATTTTTTCACCTCATCCTTCAGCAATCTAATTCAATTACCTTCCACCGGTGGCGATGGGTTGAGCCAGCCAGCCAGCCAGCCAGCCAGCCAGCCAGCCAGCCAGCCAGCCAGCCAGCCAGCCAGCCAGCCGATTGCTGATCTCGCTTCAGACATTTGTGCTGTCATCTTTCTGATTGAATAATTATCTGACTGCTTATTTATCCGTTCGTTTGCTTTATAATTATATTTTGTTCATTATCTGGACCCTATTTTTTGCTCATTTGTAGTTATTATTTTTTTTCCCTCAAGAGATGCTTAATTTCTCTCTCTCTCTCTCTTTCTCTTTTTCTCTCTCTCTCTCTCTCTCTCTCTCTCTCTCTCTCTCTCTCTCTTTCTCTTTCTCTCTCTCTCTCTCTCTCTCTCTCTCTCTCTCTCTCTCTCTCTCTCTCTCTCTAAATTTTTTCTGCCTTTTAGGTTCATACATTCATGCGCGAATTGCTCTGCCAACCTCATTCCACATATTCCTTCCTCCAGTTCTCTCTCTTTTTCCTGTCGTATACCTCCACTTTTGTCACTTCCACTCCCTCTCATTGTCTGTTTTTTCCCGCTCAACTCGTCTTCATGCGCTCATCTTCCCCCTTAATCTTTCTAACTGCTGCAGCTTCTCCTCTCTCTTCTCTCACTCGAGTTTTTCTTCACACACCACAATTTCTCTTACAGTTCTACACATTTAAATTTTCACTTTTCGTTTCTCATTATCCTGCCTGGTTGATCCCCGTCACCACAGCAACCCATTACTCCCATCTGTCTTGATTGAGTGAACCAGCATCCTCACTTGTCTCTTGTCGCGTCCATCTTTGCCTGTCTCTAGGAATGGTGCCCAGCCGCTTTGACTATCAGGCAAACTCATTCATTTCCTCCTTACTATCTCAGCTCCTTCTCCTCAGGAAAATAATATTTTACTAATATCCACTTTCCAACAGAACCATGATACCTAATTTATTATTATTAATATATAAAAATACATTGCCAACAGAATCATTATACGTAATATAACGTATGCTCTATTCATCACTGTAACGATCTATACTACACTTTTGGGGAGGAGTGTAGCCTGGGCGAGCACAGATTTAGGGATGAGTTTAGCAGGTATGTTTCATGCCTCAGGAGCTAAAATACTGGTTCATATTAGTGAACAAGTTGGAGAGAGAGGACAGGTAGCCCCATTGCCAAGATATGTGATGGTTTAAGACCCCTAAAGTAAGCCATTATCAAAAGAAGGCACCAAGCCAAGAAGACTAGCTTAAGTCCCCTAAATAAATCGTGTCATCTAGAAACGAGAAATGCATCGTGGTTCACCTGGCTTATTACTGAGAAGTCAAGACAAGAAAAGATAAATCTCTCAAGGACCATCTTGGATTATTACTGGCTGACCGCCATACCATTTGAGCAACGATAATTCCCACATATGTTGTATTGTTGTGTTTTAACAACGTTAAAAATGTTGCTGCAGTATTCATTATTGAACGGATGAAAGAGAGAGAGAGAGAGAGAGAGAGAGAGAGAGAGAGAGAGAGAGAGAGAGAGAGAGAGAGAGAGAGAGAGAGAGAGAGAGAGAGAGAGAGAGAGATAAATACACGGGACACATAGTGATGCTAAACACAAAAACATTCCACAAAACAAATGAAAAAGACAAAATCATGTTCCTGACAAGGGATTGTAGTCGGTCTACATTACCATAGCTATGGCTCTCTTGTCTTCAAATTTCTTTATAAATAGATATTTTTCTTGTGTTTTGTGCTTTATTTCTTATAGACATAATAAAGAATGGAAAGAGGGAGGGAGGGATAAAGATGGGATGGGACAGTGGGGACGTAAGGAAGGTGGAGAGGGATGGAAAGTATGAGACGCCCCTAGTATAACTCCCATGGCAATTAATCAGGGGTTGAGACGGGGAAAAATAATATCTTGCCCCCATTATGTGTATTATGTCACCCTGGGGGAATTGTGAGAGGATTGGGGGGAGGGCAGAGATTGGTATGGATGGAGGAGGAGGGGTGGGAGGTTGGTAGAGGTTGATGGGGGAGGAGGGATTATGTTGATGGGGATGTTGGTGTAGGTTGGGAAGAGTTGAGAATGGGAGGGGGGGGATGATGATTGGAAGAATGGTTGAGGGATTGTTGGTGATTGTGGTTGAGAAAAGGAGGGTGTTTAGGACACGCGCGCGCACACACACACACACACACACACACACACACACACACACACACACACACACACACACACACACACACACACACACACACACACACTCACACACACACACACACGCACACACACACACACACACACACACACACACACACACACACACACACACACACACACACACACACACACACACAATGAGCCACAGGGACGTTAGAAAGAACTTTTTCTGTGTCAGAGTAGTTAACAGATGGAATGCATTAGGCAGTGACTCCATACACAGTTTCAAATGTACACCAGTTGATTGACAGTTGAGATTGACAGCGGGATAAAAGAGCCAGAGCTCAACCCCCGCAAGCACAACTGGATGAATGCAACTAGGTGAGTACAAACACACACACATCACCGGGGACAGAAGCCCATACCAAACGAATATCATCAACGGCATATACTAGAATGGCCAACATAGGAAATGCCCTTTGAAATCTAAACAAGAAATCAATCTCGACCTTTTATACCATATTAGTCCATCCATTTCCGGAACTAGTGTGAAGTCCTTATCGTGTCAAACACAAGACGAAGAATGATAGACCAAAATCATGTCAGTAGACTAGTCCCACAGCTGAGAGGTATGAGTTACGAGGAATGACTAGAGGAATTAAACATCTGCAAGACAGAAAAGTTAGGAGACATGATTACCATATATGTAATTTTCCGCAAAGAAGCAGGAGCAGACGAAAACAGATTACTTTAAATGGATTGTATACGAACATTGAGAGAGATGGAATGTAAAGAGCAATATGAACTTCAGAGACCTTGGAAATAATATTTTGTGCATGAATATAAAACAAATATAATTCCCTATGAAGTAAAATGGTAAATAAAGAATTCATACACAACAATATATATATATATATATATATATATATATATATATATATATATATATATATATATATATATATATATATATATATATATAGCTTAAACCCCATAAGCATAATTAGGTGGACATTTATACACATTCATGAAAAAAGTAAAACAACAGTTAAAAAAAAGGAAAAAGATGTTGTAATATGTTTGTAATTATTTCAAAACTTACTTCAACACTTGCACAAGTAACAAGTGTTACTTGTGCTCCTTAATGCCCCCCAAACAACACTTCCGCCAGCAGCCACACCAACAGCAACACAAACACACCTACTTCTCACACCAATACCCCAAAACACACTCACGCCAACACATAAAGGAATACACACACCACCACTCACACTAACAGGAAAACTTCACTCCACCAAGACACCAAAACAAACAGCATTATCAACACTCAAACTACCACACAAACACCCCCCAACAATATTAATAAATACCAATTACCTCACCAACAACAGCATCAAGACCCGCCCTTCAAACTCCAGCATCCAGAGTTGCACATAATTTCTCCCGACCACAGATAATCGAGTAATTCATAATAATTATACACTGAGTTGGTCAGCAGTTTTGCCATTTTGCTGTGAGAGGGGCAGCCTTCCTGGACTAAGGGGGCGTTCCCAGCGTGATGGAGAGTTTCGAGAAGATGGGAGGGGTGCTCTCAGGATGAAAGAGAGCATTGAGAAGATAGAGCAACCATGGAACCCAGGAGGGCTGTTCATGTGGTGATGGAAAGAACCTGAAAGTCCGGTGGGAGGTGGAATAGAGCCAAAGAGTCCGAAGGGTTTTCGAGGATGAAGGAGGACTCTGAAAAGACAGCTAAGAAAGACCGGAATCAGAGAGCAAGAAAGGGACGTCTAGGGCGCTGGAAGGTGCTTCTAGGGTCCTGGAAGGTGCTTCTAGGGCGCTGGAAAGAGCTTCTAGGGTGCTAGAAGGGGCTTCTAGGGTGCTGGAAGGTGCTTCTAGGTGCTGGAAGGGGCATCTAAGGTGCTGGAAGGTGCTTCTAGGGTGCTGGAAGGTGCTTCTAGGGCCCTGGAAGGTGCTTCTAGGGTGCTGGAAGGTGCTTCTAGGGTGCTGGAAGGTGCTGGAAGGTGCTTCTAGGGTGCTGGAAGGTGCTTCTAGGGCCCTGGAAGGTGCTTCTAGGGTGCTGGAAGGTGCTTCTAGGGTGCTGGAAGGTGCTTCTAGGGGCGCTGGATGTCCTCGTGATCCTCCACTATGATCTATATTTCTCAACATCAAGAAGCAGAAATGTACTATATTGGAATTGTGATTTAATTTATAACTGGAATTTAATTACTTGTCATTGCGTTAATAAGCATGAATTGTGAGTTTTAGAATGTTATAATAGTATGCTCACTCGCACTCTGAGTGATGCTGACCACTAAATTCATTCATCAGGGCTAAACTTTAAAATAAAAAAAATTGTTAGAGTTGCGTTATATTGTTAAATTTTAGATTGGACATGAAACTAGCTGATATTAGGAACCAATTTATCTGTTAAGATGACTGAGTCTTATACAAGGCCTTCAGATCACGGATCTTTCAGTTCAACCCGGTTAATTAATAGTTTTGAGAAGTTTCAAACGTGCGTTAGAATCATATGGTTTGAAAACAGAATTATTTCTGCATGCTGAATTGCTAGTGTGTTTCGCTGTTATTATCTATGGATCTTAGCTACTGCAGGCGATGAGTCACAATAACGTGGCTAAAGTATGATGACCAGACCACACACTAGAAGGTGAAGGGACGACGACGTTTCGGTCCGTCCTGGACCATTCTCAATAACGATCTTAGCTACTGTTAACGTCAGCCTGGGGTTGTAGAATGGAAGTCTTAGTTATAGAAGATCAGTTTGGAAAATTAGAAGCGCATTTTGTACTCAATAAGGTCAGTCGGGAGCTTCAAAAGAGCATTTTGAAGCTTGGAACATCAGACTGAAACCTTTGAACAGAATTTTCAACCTTGGGAGATCAGGCAGCAGCATTTGAATTACGTTCTTAACCTTGGAAGATTACTGTTGTATCACATTAGAAAATTCTCAACCAAAACTAATGGGCAATTAGAGCAATCGTGTGTGATTACCAAGCAATTTTTGTTTTTATTTTACCAAAAAAACACCGAAAATAATGAATTTGTCCTCTTAATAATTATCATCCGTTATTCTCTTATTATTAACTCTGTCTATCTTATCTTTATAACCATCAGCTGTTATTGTCTTTAAATCATTTGTCTTAAGAAAGATTTTCTTCCCCCCTCAAAGAATAGAGATAGAGAAGCACATATTGCTGAACCCAGCCTGGGAGAGACTTAGTATCACGTGCAGTAAGCTACGCCCTGTTGCGCCTTGCGTCTCCAGCGATTTATTGACGTATAAATATCGCAGTGAATGTCCGGTGGTCACATTAAGGTCGTGCATCTTGAGGGCCTTTGATGAAGTCACGTATTCTGGGCGAAGCGAACGTCTCTTCCCTTCGTCGAGCTCGGTTAAAAGAACCGTTTTAATGGTGTTGGTAGAAGGAGCACTTTTTTCTTTACTGAGTGGAGCCAGAAAGTTGACTTTACTTGGCGAGTTGATAGAAGGATTGGTTGTCTGGTATGTAAATCGGAATCGATTTTGTAAAGCAGCTTGAGGGAAAACCTCTTTTGTGGTGTTTATGGAAGATTTGGTACTATGATTTGGTACTATGGGGAGCCGGTCGGCCGAGCGGACAGCACGCTGGGCTTGTGATCCTGTGGTCCCGGGTTCAATCCCAGGCGACGGCAAGAAACAATGGGCAGAGTTTCTTTCATCCTATGCCCCTGTTACCTAGCAGTAAAATAGGTACCTGGGTGTTAGTCAGCTGTCACGGGCTGCTTCCTGGGGGTGGAGGCCTGGTCGAGGACCGGGCCGCGGGGACACTAAAAGCCCCGAAATCATCTCAAGATAACCTCAAGAAGATGATACGGCTCCTCCAAGGAGTGCCGGACCAACCGGGCTGTGGTGGGTATGTGGGCCTGCGGGCCGCTCCAAGCAACAGCCTAGTGGACCAAACTCTCACAAGTCAAGCCTGGCCTCGGGCCGGGCTTGGGGAGTAGAAGAACTCCCAGAACCCCATCAACCAGGTATCAACCAGGCTTCGACCTGTCGCAGCCGTCCTCTCGACCACGTCCCAACGTAGCCCGACCACATCCCAGGCCGGATAGCGATGGCTCCACGCCGCCAAGCAGACATTACCGATTTCATACGTGCCATTAAAATAAACACGCGTCGACGACACACTACCAGGACGAGTAATGGCGAACGTGATATTCCTGGCGCCTTATTAACCGGACGCCGGTTTAACCGGTCGTCGGTTTAACCGGTCGTCGGTGAGAGCGTCTTGCAGTACGAGCCATGGTAAAGCCCCATCCGGAGAGGGTGTTCTAGCCCGCCCTATACCCCACGATGGGTTGAATATTTGGGTAGAAAAGATTGTGACCTACTGTAGGGTGCTTCTGGGGAGGAATATCCCAGCGGTTAAGCGGTTAATAATCCTGACAAGGCTTATTAACCCTTAAGTTTTACGTTTATTATACTAAACATTATCCTTATTAGATATTTGCTCCAACTTGTTCTAGCAATAAGCAGCATAATTTTGGCCATATTAAGGCCAAACATGTTCTGTGGAACACTGTGGAACACTGTGAAACACTGTGGAACATGTTCGATGTTTCGGTGTGAAAAATTAAAAATCACTCTAATATTGATGTCACCTCTAATAGGCATCATAGTAATAGGTAATAGGCACCTCTAATAGGCATCAATCAACCTCGATAGGCCTGATAGATTGCCTAATTTTGGACGCTTCTGGGTAGGCCAAAACTAACTAGATAGTTGACACTTGTCTGTTCGTGACAACCGTTTTTTTTTAGTGCGTTACGATAGTGTTGCACAGGAGGAAGATTGAGCAAATGCCGCCGAATTACGTAATCTTATTACGAAATAAAGCCGACTTGAGATAACGAAAGGTAGGCAGCATAGGGTAGAGAATGTGGGCATGTCTGAGAGCGAGAGAATATATCTGATCCTGGCCTCTCACACCAGGTAAACCTTCACTCAGGCAAACCTTTCACTCAGGTAAACCTTCACTCAGGTAAACCTTCACTCAGGAAACCCTTCACTCAGTAAACCCTTCACTCAGGTAAACCTTTCACTCAGGAAACCCTTCACTCAGTAAGCCCTTCACTCAGTAAACCTTTCACTCAGGAAACCCTTCACTCAGTAAACCCTTCACTCAGTAAACCCTTCACCCAGTAAACCCTTCACCCAGTAATCCCTTCACCCAGTAAACCCTTCACCCAGTAAACCCTTCACCCAGTAAACCCTTCACCCAGTAAACCCTTCACCCAGTAAACCCTTCACCCAGTAAACCCTTCACTCAGTAAACCCTTCACCCAGTAAACCCTTCACCCAGTAAACCCTTCACCCAGTAAACCCTTCACCCCAGACCGTGGGCTGGCAGGTGTGTAGTGTAGTTTATTTCTGAGGTCATTTAGAACCTGTGAAGCGGCGGACAGTTGGTGTCACTTTATTAATGGTAGGGTTCATTACTGCCAACAGCAATATCTCTCTCTCTTTCTCTCTCTCTCTCTTTCTCTCTCTCGCTCTGAGATACTCGTATATATAATTTAAAGTTGTAATGAAGTACGAGAGAATGTTTACCAACAAACGAGAGCCTCCAAGTAGAGAATTGTTGATATCCCTGGCTTTAAGACATGCAGAATTTCCAAGGATAAGCTGTCCGGCTAATGCTAGATAGTGTGTTCGAGAGAAGGCAGGTATATATATATACCTGAGGAAGGCAGGCATGCACGAAGGTAGGCAGCATATGTGGGTATGCCTGAGAGAATGAAGATTTGCCTTGAGGGTAGGCCTACATGGCTGAGGGTAGGCCTGCATGCCTATCCCCTCTTTGGTCTGTCTTACCTCTTCCCTTCCGTTCCCTTCTCAAACTCCCACCATTCCTCTTCAACCTTTTCCATGCCTTTTCTACTATCATCATTTTCCCTTCTATCTCCACAATTCCTCTTCTAGCTCCTCCCTTTTCCTCTTCCACCTACTTCATTCCTCTTCACCTCATCACGACGCATTAATGAGGAACTGTCAGGGGGTCTGAACACAAGCTTTTCTTCCGCCATCAATCAAGATGATGGAGCCTCGCGGGTCCACCTCTAAATTGACACGTTTTGTTCCCACTTTCTCTTGCTGCTCTTTCCTGCTGCTGCTGCTGCTGCTGCTGCTGCTGCTGCTGCTGCTGCCGCTGCTGGCGGTGCTGATGGATAAACAATCAACGTGTCGTGTAACTGGTTCCTACCTGGTGTTGTACACAGTCTTTCTAGTGTGTCGGGGTGTTTTTCCGTGTTGTGAAGTCTCTGTAGCACGTCGTGTTGACGTTCTTAGCTGGTCTGTGTTGCGTCGTTGGGCTGTGTCTCGTAGCTGGGCTGTGTCGTGTCGTTGGTCTGTGTCTCGTAGCTGGTCTGTGTCGTGTCGTTGGGCTGTGTCTCGTAGCTGGTCTGTGTCGTGTCGTTGGTCTGTGTCTCGTAGCTGGTCTCTGTCTCGTGTCTTGTTGTCGAATGGAAGAAGGAATGAGACGTATATTGTAACACATAAAATATGGAGATTATTTTTATACACTGAACAAGAAGGTGAACGACATTACGCAAATGAAAAAATAAAAATAAAAGCTGCAGGTTTCCTGTTCTCGCTCAGAGCTTCCCCTTTCCGTTGTTCATGGGAAGATTTACCCACTAGCTTTACTTGCAACACGACTCGACGATATATTTACCACCAGGTACCCAATTACTGCTGGGTGAACAAAGGCGAACAATCAAGCATTGGCTCTTAGACAATCCTCCCCCCCGGCCAGGATTCGAACCCAGACCATATCGTGTGCTCGTGGGCTCCTTCTCTCCCCCCCCCCCCCCCCCCCCATCCTTCTTCGTGTTCTGCTCTGCGTCTTCTTCTTATCCATTGTGATCATTAATCATAATCAAGGCGCTCGTTATGTTTAAACTTGGCATAGTTCAGAATAATTAGGTTATTTTTCCTGTCTTAACTCACTCTGGGAAGCTTGTTATATTGTTATATTTTTTCCTGTTCAGCTTCTGTTCTAGTTGTCCTCACCTTGCGGGGGTTGAGCTCTGGCTCTTTGGTCCCGCCTCTCAACCGTTAGTCAACTGGTGTACAGATTCCTGAGCCTACTGGGCTCTGTCATATCTACATTTGAAACTGTGTATGGAGTCAGCCTCCACCACATCACTGTCTAATGTATTCCATTTTTTAACTATTCTGACACTGAAAATGTTCTTTCTAGCGTCCCTGTGGCTCATTTGGGTACTCAGTTTCCACCTGTGTCCCCTAGTGCGTGTGCCCCTTGTGTTAAATAGACTGTCTTTATCTACCCTATCAATTCCCTTCAGAATCTTGAATGTGGTGATCATGTCCCCCCTAACTCTTCTGTCTTCCAGCGAAGTGAGGTTTAATTCCCGTAGTCTCTCCTCGTAGCGTGTGTGTGTGTGTGTGTGTGTGTGTGTGTGTGTGTGTGTGTGTGTGTGTGTGTGTGTGTGTGTGTGTGTGTGTGTGTGTGTGTGTACTCACCTATATGTACTCACCTATATGTGCTTGCAGGATCGAGCATTGACTCTTGGATCCCGCCTTTCCAGCTATCGGTTGTTTACAGCAATGACTCCTGTCCCATTTCCCTATCATACCTAGTTTTAAAAGTATGAATAGTATTTGCTTCCACAACCTGTTCCCCAAGTGCATTCCATTTTTCTACTACTCTCACGCTAAAAGAAAACTTCCTAACATCTCTGTGACTCATCTGAGTTTCCAGTTTCCACCCATGTCCCCTCGTTCTGTTATTATTACGTGTGAACATTTGATCTATTTCCACTTTGTCAATTCCCCTGAGTATTTTATATGTGTGTGTGTGTGTGTGTGTGTGTGTGTATGTGTGTGTGTCGGTGCTGCATATGTATACGCTTATATATTCTTTTATTTAGTGCATAGAACTAGACAAAGATGCCCGTTCATATAATATATATATATATATATATATATATATATATATATATATATATATATATATATCTGTTCACAGCACCTGTTTTCGTTCGGGCATACGCATCTGTTACGTCCATGCTTTTCACACACAGCGTAAACAAACATCAGCTGATTGCTGAGTGAGTTTACAGGCCTTATGTAAACTGAGAACATGTTTGCTTGTGCATGCAGGTACCCTGCATTGTGTTGCTTGAGGCACGGTGATTAAGCTGTGCTGCTTAAAATATGCATTATAAAGTATATGTTAAATATGATGCCATATTTTCTATTTTCAATCTAGTTCCAGTTGACTGATATGTATTACCAATTGGTACTTTAATCATTGTTTCGTGCTTAATCATACAATAAACTCTATGAATTAAAATAATTCACACCAGGCAAATTTGACTTTGGGATACATTGATACATGATACATGAGCATACATATATACTTTGTGATACATGAGCATACATGAGCAACCTGGTCCTATCCACCTTTTTTTAGGATGAATAAGCGAAGCACTCACATTAACAGATTGCTATATACACATGTATATCTACATGAAGATGTAGTAGTGATACACCCTCTACGTCTGTATAGGCAGCCATCGACACACCCCTCCAGGTCAGTATCAACACTGTAGACTCGTCTGGTCTTCAGGGGCAGGGGTAGTGAGTTCCCTAGGACCTTACAAAGAGAAAATTACAATGCCAGTCTTCTGCAAAATTTGCTCAGTGTTTTTCCTCTGTTACTGCATCTGATGTGTTCCTTGTCATCTGCCATATTTAATCCTGGTTACCTCTGGTTGTGTTGTCACAAGTGCATCGCGTTAATTCCGAGATTTTCCCAGATTTCAGGACACGCTGGTATATTGTCCCTTCTTGGCACTCCTCGTCCTTCAGCCAAAGGCATGTTTATTTGCAATTTTGTAAACCAACTCCATCTGCTGCTTCCGTAAATCTCCAGTTTGCAAGCTTGACCTGCGGGGCATTCTACTTTTAAATGTATCAACTGATTCCTAATAAATCTCTAAATGTATGTGGAAAGAAATTGAAATAAGTCACACTTATCCTTCCGAGTTCATTCTTTCTTTTCATAATAGTCACCAAAACTCCATCATCACCACCACTACCACACACAACAACCAATCATCCCTTTTTACCACCCCACAACACTGTCTGCAAAGCCAGACAACACTCCAACCCCTGCAGAGCTGTCAGTCTTCCGGTTGCTACGTCAGTCTGTCTATCTGTCTGTCTGTCTGTCTGTCTCTCACTCGTCGTGTTTAGCCTCACCTCAGCTTCAGACGAAGACGGATCACTGGGCCCTGACTGTTACTTAATTAATGGACCAACTCGGCTTTATAGCGGAGCTATTAATATGATACGATCAGAGCCGACGGTGAAAGAGCTGAGAATAATTAAGCCTTCGGGCATTGTGTCTGGCGGTGTGTACAGCTTTACATTACAGGAGGCAGCTGGCAGGAGGTAGCTAGCAGGAGGTAGCTGACAGGCGGTAGCTGACAGGAGGTAGCTGGCAGGAGATAGCTGGCAGGCGGTAGCTGGCAGGCGATAGCTGACAGGAGGTAGCTGACAGGAGGTAGCTGGCAGGAGGTAGCTGGCAGGAGGTAGCTGACAGGAGGCAGCTGGCAGGAGGTAGCTGACAGGAGGTAGCTGACAGGAGGTAGCTGGCAGGAGGTAGCTGGCAGGAGGTAGCTGGCAAGATGTAGCTGACAGGAGATAGCTGACAGGAGGTAGCTGACAGGAGGTAGCTGACAAGAGGTATGGGATAGAAAGATTGGTTGCTTCCTTCACTCACTTACTGAAACCTGGTTGTTGGGTTGCTGTAAGGAGAAACCTGAGGGTTCGTTCGTCGACTGGCCTGTCCTCCACGCCGCCCTGAGTGGCTGTACATCAATGTAGTGCATGCGGTCTGATTTTCACGCCTCCAGCATGATTGATTAAGGTGTGAAACTAATTTTCTTGCGTATGAGCTGCGTCCAAGCAGCTGCCACACAGACATCCATTATCTCCAGCCGCCGTAAGCTAACAATGGCTGATAGGGTGCAAGGGGTCACACGTCCATTCCCCCCCTAACCCAACCCCCATTTTCCCTTGTCCCCCTCCCCCCCCCCCCCCCACACTCCCTTAGTGCACGTGACAGGCCTCGCTGCTCGTGGCAACAGCCGTGCGATAATACGTGCCAGGCAGGGCTGAGGGAACGAACAAGATATCATTAATCACGCGCGCTATCAATTAATCATTACCTTAATTGTTACCACGATGAGCGTATATGATGAACGATCTCACCGCCTGACAGCCTTCGCCATCCCCCGTTTTCTTTGTCAGATTGTTGTGGACACCGCCAAGGGGAGACTCTGATGACGAGTACTTTGTGGAGGTTTTAATTTCGTCGTGCAGATAACTCTCAAATCTCTCAGGGGAGTTGCTAAGCAAGAATCGATTTTTGTTAAATTTCATGATTGAGGATGATTATGAGAGAGAGAGAGAGAGAGAGAGAGAGAGAGAGAGAGAGAGAGAGAGAGAGAGAGAGAGAGAGAGAGAGAGAGAGAGAGAGACGCAAAACAAAAAAGGTAGACGAAAAGTAGGAGAGAGAAAAAGGCATATGAATTTTGAGTGGGCCAGACGGGACGGCTGGGAGAGATCTCGTCAAGGCTGTCAGCAGGAGAAAAAGGTGATTAAGAGATGGTAATAGCGAAGTAATCGATCATTTTCCTTCACTAAATGATTTTTCGCATCAGCCACTGATTTTGCTAGTCATGTGCCTAATTGTTCCCACACCGTTAGAAGCAAGATTTTTGTTGTTTCTTATATACTTTTCGCAATGGTTTGAGAAACCGAGGGAGACCTATAATTCCAAAATATAATTTTTTTTTGAGAGAGAGAGAAGTTGAGAATAATGTTGACCAAACCACATACTAGAAATTGAAGGGACGACGACGACGACGTTTCGGTCCGTCCTGGACCATTCTCAAGTCGATATTTCAGCCACGTTATTGTGACTCCTCGTCAGCTTGAGGATAATGAGAGTAGCAGTACGTCAGTGCGTCAGGACGTCAGTACGTCTGACCAGCCCGCGCCTGGAGCCACCAGGAGGGATAATATATGACCTAAACTAATGACCCACAAGCACGTAAATCGAGATGGAACAGCATATCCCATTAGCATGACGGAGCGACCTGACGCGCACTATCACACAAAATCAACATTAAGGGTGTGAAGACCATAACTCATCAAGAATGGGAAGGGGGGGTATGAGGGAGAGGAAGGGAGGGGAAATAGGGGGGAGGAGAGGGAAGTTTGACTAAGTATAGGGCCAGAAAGGTGTTCTTCCAACCCCACCCCACCGTCCCCCCTACTCCCCCTCCCCCTCTACCGTCTCTGGCACCCGTCACAGTCTTGATAAAGGCACATGTGAGGTCACCGTCAATCTTACTGTCAGTGGCAGCTCCTCACAGTTCCGTAAATGAGTTTTGAGATGATTGATAGTCCGAATTAATGTCTAATTTTTTAATTTGTTACTTTTTTGTTATCTACCTATTTCTTGATCAAATTTTAAGCCTTTTGTGTTAGATTTGATCATTTAATCTACCATTTAAAACTAATGGGTTAATTTTGTCATGATTTCATCGAATATTAAATCAACATTTTTAGTGATTTATTTATTTATTTATTTATTTATTTATTTATTTATTTATTTATATACAAGAAGGTACATTGGGATTGTGAGGATACATAGCATAGTAATTACATTCTTGTAAAGCCACTAGTACGCACAGCGTTTCGGGCAGAAATTATTGATTAATACATTATTGCATTTCGAATCTCTCTCTCTCTCTCTCTGTCTCTCTCTCTCTCTCTCTGACAGAAGGGTAACCGCATCCAGGGTACAAATCACCGGAGAGGGCCTTCAACCGCACACTTGATAATCAACAACGATGCCTCGTAAGCATCGAACAAGGCGGGCATTAGCCGCATTAATGACAATAACTGTAGACATCGTTGGGAAGGCGAGGCCAGCAACACCGATGAGCGAGCACCCACAAGCACACATATGGCCCGATTGTGCCACAACTTCTCTATCTGTGTCCTGAAGTGCAAGGCACATGGATACACATCTCTCGATTTCAAACAATACAAACCCACAACCCACACTTAAGGTATAGTACATCTCTACAAACAGCTTACTTCCTACACCATGAAACCCCACACCAGACCATTCCTACCCCCATCACATCCTCACAACATCTTACCCCAATAGCATCCAATCCCACACGCCAAGCACTTCCCATATCAGCATATCCCTTCAGTAACACTTCAGCATATCCCCCTGCAATATCAAACCTAGTCACCAACCCATCTCTGCACTGTAAAACCTACACAATAACCTGTCACTACATCAACAAAACTACCACCATTAATCCACCCATATACCCACAAACCCATCAACCCATCCCTACATCAACACAACCCCCCACAGCAACCTACCCCAACACCAAACCTACATAACCCCCCCATGCCCCCCACGCCCCCCCCCCCCCACCACCAGTGTTTCCGACACTTTAACTAGGGAGTAAATTTTCTGCCACATCCGCCTACCAATCCTCACTACTCCCAGAGATCACATCTCATTTAATGAGGTGTGATAGAGCCAAATATCACATTGTACCTCATAAGTAAATGGTTGATTGCGGCCATCAATCTGCTCTATCAACGACCAGTCATAACAGATGCATCCTTTGGATAGAGGAGAGAGAGGGGAATCCAGGATGTGAGGATTGTTAGTCTGGGGTCAGGAGAGGGAGGGGTTAATCCTATTACTCATGAAGACACGTTCTTGCATGCGAGTTGAACCTGAAACAATAGCCGGATATGCATCCGCCACTGCAAACATAGATCTGTGATTGTTCTAAAGATGAGTCTGAAGAGTACTCAAAAAGTACAACTCATAATTTGGAATACTTTGGTTATACCATTGTGTGTTTGTCGAGTAATTCATCAAGAAAATTTCACTGATTAAAACCTGTGATTTCTGTCCCAGTCTTTTTTCCTTAACCTGGACACAGTCAAGTACATTTCGATACTGAGAAACGGTAGTGAGAATGCACTAAAAACTCCGACCAAATACATAGTTTAATACTTAAGTAAATGCTTTGTAATCTGTAGCGTCTGTTTTCTCTGCTCTGATCTCTTCCTCAATCAACCTGTCGCTTATCCCTATCACTTCTTTACCCTATTCCTTGTCACTTTCCCGTCTCTTTCTTGCCAACTTCCTGTCACCTTTCTGTCTATCACGAGCTTACTTCCCTGTAACCTTCCTGTGACATCAATGTCGCACCATTTTCAACCCCTTATATCAATTTAACCCCTTTTCCACTCCCTATCACATAAATATATCCCCTGTCTCATCTTCTGTCACATCAATTACACCCTATTTTCAGCTTCCTGTCACCCTCAGTTCACCTCCCTCGAACCTAATCCATTCTTCCTGTTACCATTTTGTCACCCACTGTCACCTCATTGCTGTCCTCCTGTCACTCTCTCTGTCACGTCCCTTCCGTCCCACGTGAAAACTACTGTCACTGTAATGGTTATCTTATTGAGTAATGAGATAACCTCTGACGTATTCAGTTACGACTCATAAGATGGGTATGGGTACACTACAACTCACAGAATGGGTATGGGGTGCAGTAGGACTCACAAGATGGGGTATAGGGGTTCATTACGATTCACAGGATTATCATAGGGGTGCACTACGGCTCACAGGATGGGTACAGGATGCACTACGACTTACAGGATGAGTACAGGATGCACTACGACTTACAGGATGGGTACAGGATGCCCTACGACTTACAGGATGGGTATGGGAGTGCACAACTGCTCATAAAACTGACACTTGGTGCATAATTCACACTACTTCTGTCGGTATCGTCCATTAGCTAAGCCTCTCTAGGCTGCTTGAAGGCTACCTGATTGTCAGCACACGAGAGAACACAGAATGATGCAGTTAGTGTGGTGGTGGGTCCTAGTAGTAAAGATATATATTTAAATATAAAAGATTCAAAAGGTGGATGCTAAACAGGTCTCCACCGAGATGTGAAGCTTATGTATGTGGACTCCTGCATGTATAGAGAACGTTACTCTATGGTATTTTGATGTTAGTTACAGTATTGTGTGAGTCATTCTGCCATAGGAGGACTTACACACACACACACACACACACACACACACACACACACACACACACACACACAGTCACACACACACACAGAGCTCGATCCTGCAGACACAAAAATAAACACACACACACACACACTTTAAACTTAGACAAGGCAAAATTAAAGGAATTATTGATCAAGTAAATTATCTAAATAAAGATTGTTTTTTGGAACCCAGGAGCTGAAGCACAGCCATCGGAAGCATATGGTGTAAACGTTAGAATAAAGGCACTTTAGTACGACTGTTTCTTGATGTTGGGTATGCTCGCTAGAACGGGTTAGTGACGTGAAGAAAACATATACATTTCTAAGGTGTATGTACTAATGACTGAACTATCAAGCCAAACTGTCGAGCCAAGACAAGCTCGTGGCTCTAGCCAAGAGCTAGAGCGACGAGCTATCAAACCCATAAGCTGTCGAGAGCAAAAGCTCTCAAGCCAGTCAAGACAAGAGCTGTCGAAGCCAAAAACTGTCAAGCCAAGAGCTGCCATGCCTAGAATGGTCAAGGCAAAGAGCTGTCAAGCTACGTGCTGTCAAGTAATAAGCAGCAGGTGGCTTCCAGTCATTCAACACGAGCATTGTGCAAGCATACTTCTTCCAACCACAGGAATGCCCTTGAAAGTGCGAGCATTATAAATGACTTCGCTCGCCAGCCATTACGATAAGACGACCTCGCCTAACGACTCTCTTGAGTGATAGCTCATACCGAAGTGCCCGAAATGTGATGGTTTACCTGGAAATTACCTGACAGTGGCAGGAAGAACATGATTATATAAGTATATATAAATCAGAGATTAACAATGAAATCTTGCAGGAAGTGTGTAATCTGGATGTGTTATTTGGGTCTGTTTGTAAATGATTCACGTTGGATGTAATTGCCTCACTCTCATCAGTGTCAGCCAACAGCAGACGCGGCCGGCTATTGTGTGAGTCTGAGATGCATGTTGATATTGTCTCTGTCTGTCCCTCTCTCTCTCTCTCTCTCTCTCTCTCTCTCTCTCTCTCTCTCTCTCTCTCTCTCTCTCTCTCTCTCTCTCTCTCTCTCTCTCTCTCTCTCTGTTTCTCTTGCTATTTAGTCGTAATGGCTCAGCACTTTCTCCTGATTATTCCTTTCCCCCACCTCTCTCTCTCTCTCTCTCTCTCTCTCTCTCTCTCTCTCTCTCTCTCTCGCTTAATCAAGAATAAGGCACATTAGTACAGGTACTGATGTTTCTAATGAAACTGTAAGCTCAGAGCTATTATTCTACATCAACTCATCTGAATTTCCACGCTAGAAACTGATCATTTGAATGAGCTTATTAATCACCTTTCCATCGTGTAAGCACGTACATACACGTACGTGCACGTGATCCTCATCTTACGAACTTGAGAACGTGGGTTTGTTACTTAGATGTTGGTGTACTCACCTTAATGTGATTTGCTTGAAGCAGCATTAGCTCACTGGCTCCAACTTTCACACGTTTGGTCGGTGAAGTAGGTGACCTTCTCAGTCTTTATATATTTGTTCATGTTGACCAGACCACACACTAGAAGTTGAAGGGACGACGACGTTTCGGTCCGTCCTGGACCATTCTCAATCGACTTGAGAATGGTCCAGGACAGACCGAAACGTCGTCGTCCCTTCACCTTCTAGTGTGTGGTCTGGTCAACATACTTCAGCCACGTTATTGTGACTCATCGCCTGCATATGTGTTCATAGCATAGGTGTAATAATATTGATATGTTTACAAGTTCGAGCTCCTCTTCGTACCGAATCTTGTAATGT